>NC_053433.1:53117767-53269882 GCF_007990345.1 Gossypium hirsutum | reverse complement strand
CTCTATTCTAAAGCCATTCCACCCCATTTATGTTATCCCGATGTGGTCCTCAACACGAGTTTAATCAACCAACCTTCCTCCCTGTTACAAATAATTCTTTGATGCCAGAGTTTCGAACCCTAGACTCTTGCACTCTATGACGCCACTTCCTGCTTTATGTGCGTACTATGCATAGACACAGGCATTTGTGGCACAATTTCCCACCAATTTAGCCACCTACACCGGTTGATTCACTAACAATTTTTGCTAGAGTCCAGATTTGAACCAGGACTCTCCACACTTTCAGCCACACTTATCACAGACAGCCTTATGAACGATTTACATGCACAAAATACTAAGTGCCTCAACGTCCCATGTCAAGGCAAATTTGGCCAAATCAGTGTACATAAATGTGTTTTAATGATGTTTTTGGAAATTGAATAGAGGAAATAAATAAGCTAAATTGATTACATATAATCAAAAAAAGAAATACGACTTAATCGAAGAAAGACCAATGTTTGGATTGATGACTATTTTGTCATTTTGTATCAAGGTAATTGTATGTAATAAGCATTGCTAATTTGTGTTTTAATGTTTTATTTCAGATTGTGAATAAGACTTGCGGACCATCGATGAAGATTCGATATTGAATCTGGTTAACTTTAGATAATGGGTCGGACGTGACATTCGATTCATTGATTTGGCTTGGGCATGATATTAGTACTTCGGGTGTAAGTTCACTATTTGGGTTTGGGCTGAGTAGCATTCGGTCGGATATGATGGCTAAGTCCATGATAAGCTAGGTGCGAGTTACATGATTGGCTTGGGGCCATAATATTGCACTTCGGGTACGAGCTCTATTGATTTGGCTTTGGGCCATGATGTTGGCACCTAGGGTGCGAAATCTGAGTATTCGACTTTTATTCCAAATGGTTCACGGGTATATTGAAGATGTGAAATGGTATGAAATAGATACGTATCGGTACAGGTATGTTCGAAAATCTGTACCAGCAAGGAATCAAAGGAAGTTTTGAGTTTATGATCAAGTATGTTGTTAAGTTCATGTTAGCTTGAGATTAATGTGATGTGAATATTATGTTATTTAATTTGAATTGATAAATGAATGGTGAGACTTTCTTATCATTTTCATATGAGCTTATTAAGCTTTATAGCTTACATTGTTTATTTTTCCATGTTTTATAGTGATACAAACCTAGCTCGACTTCGAGGATCGTCAAGACTTCATCACACTATCCAACTATCACCTTGGTACTTTGAAACTAAGTTTTGGTCATATGGCATGTATAGGAGTTTAGTCATTTTGATATATAGTTTTGTAATGAAATTAGCCATTGGTTTGGTTTGTATATGAGAAGCATTTTGTTTGGTATATAGCAATGAGAGTGGCTTATTTTGATTTATTTTGGCAAATATGGTGATGTCTATATATATATGTGTTAAGTTTCTTGGTGATATGGTTTATAATTGCTTGTGAATGGATTATTGAAGTTTATAGTTTAGGTAGCTAATGATGGAGAGATTGATATTGATATGTTTGTGGTTTTAAGCAAAGAAATGCTTAGATGAAATTGTGTATTTAAATGTTTTATGAATGTGAAATTGGTATGATTTGAATGAGCAAAACATGGTATTATAAGCATATTAGTTGTTGGAATTGAAATGGCATGTTTTAGTCTTGGTTGTAGTTGTATTAGACGTTTATTATGCTATGAATGTGCCATTTGGGTTGTGTAGGTGTGAGCAAGTTTGGGTGGAAAAATGGCTTGGTAAAATAGCCTATTTTTGTCCACATGGGCAGACACACTGGTGTGTCCTCAGCATTGTACGCGCATGGTTAGGTTACACAGCTGTGTGTCCCTGTGTTGAAATAGAAACCAAGTCAGTATGCTCCACACGGGCGTATGACTTGGCCATGTGGAATAAGTCAGTATACCTTACAGGTTAGCACGGCCTAGAACAGGGCCTTACATATGAGCGGTGTGGCCATTTTAGGGCACACAGGCTAGTCACACGAGCGTGTGTGTTGGCCATGTGACCCAAGTTAGAGAGTTATATGGGATCAACACGGGTTGGGACACACCATGTCTCCAATTTGAATGTCCACACGGCCTGCGACATGGGCGGTCTGTGGCGTGTGAGAGACACGGCTGGGCCACACGGGCGTGTGTCCCTTATTTTTGAGAAATTTTCTAAGTATTCTAAAAGATTCTAAAATAATTGGCTTAGTACCAAACCACCCTGAATGCAAGTTTTGGGCCTCATAGGCTTGTATTTGAGACAATGTATTCAATTTGAATGATGATTGTTTATAATTGAAAAGTATATGAAATGAAGGTTTAATTGTTTTTATAGTCCAGTAATGCTCCGTAACCCTAATCTAGCGTTGAATATGGGTGAGGAGTGTTACATTATTGGTATTAGAGCTACGATTTAGTCTATTCTAGGACTAATGTAACGTATGTGAGAGTCTAGCTATCCATGCCATATATAACCTGTGATAATGTGATGGCTCCTAATAGTTTAAAATGTGTTTTGTATTGTAAATGGACCCAATTGAGTTGTAGCTGATGATGTTGAAAGTAATACACCAACTCTCATTCAATAGCAGTGCCGTCTGAATCTAGACACGTATCAAGTAGTCACGATGGAGAGGCTAAAGAAGCCTTTTTCCAAATGATGAATGAGTGGTTCACAGAGTTTGTTAGAACAAATTTGGCTGCTCAACAACTTCCACCCCCACCTAATCCCAATCGTTCCCATAGCTCCTCAAGGTGTGGAACTTCTATGATTAATTAAGCTGCCAGTTGATAAGATCTGAAAATACGGGGCTGAAGAGTTCAGAGCTACTGTTGATGATGATCCCGTGAGAGTACTGAATTTTAGCTGAAAACCTATTCGGGTATTTGATGAACTTTCGTGCACACTAGTTGAGTGTTAAAGTGTGCTATTTCATTATTGAGAGACAGCGTATCAGTGGTGGAATACTCTAGTATCAGTGGTATCGAGAGAAAGAGTCACATGGGAATTCTTTCATACTGAGTTCTGGAAGAAATACATAAGTCAGAGGTTTCTCGAGCAAAAGCACAAAGAGTTTCTAGAAATAAAACAGGGCCATATGACTGTGACCGAGTATGAAGGAGAATTTGTAAGACTAAGTAAGTATGCTCAGTAGTATGTTTCTACTGAAGAAATCGTGTGCAAACGGTTCGTTGATGGGTTGAACGAGGATATTAAACTTCTAGTCAGAATTCTAGAATTGAAAGAATTTGTTGTCTTCGTTGATAGAGCTTGCAAAGACGAGGAGCTTAGCAAAGAAAGTGAAAAGTAGATTTAGAAGCTAGAGGCTCGAGAAAAAGATCGATCAATAAGCCATATCAATCTTCGTCAAAGAAATCTAGAGAATCGGGTATTCGAACAAAGATCGTATAAAATAATACCCAAGTCCTAAAGCTCAAACAATTTTATCATCGAGTATTGGCAGTGTGGGAAATAATAAACTCGAGTGTCAACAGTGTGGGAGACGACATTTTGGAGAATGCTGGAATAAAAGTAATAAAGATTGCTTTAGATGTAGTTCGCCAGATCATTTTATTCGGGATTGTCCTGAGTCAGTTGAGAAAGACAAATTCCAAAATGTAAGACCGAGTAACACAACCACTAGAGGGAGGCCACTAAGAAATGCTGGAAATGTGACTAGGAGTAGAGGCATAACAAAAGATTTGACTATGAGATCTGAAGCGAGATCACCTGCTAGAGCTTACGCTATTCACGTTAGCGAAGATGTGTCATCAACTATGTTATCACTGGTACATTCTCTTTTTATGACACTAATGTGATTACATTGATTGATCCTGGATCGACTCATTCATATATTTGTATGAATTTAGTGTCTAGTAAGAATTTCCTGTTGAGTGTACTAAGTATGTGATTAGGCAAGCATGTTCTAGTTGATAAATTTTACAAGAACTATCCTTTAATGACTTAGGGTTACTATTTTTCGGCTCATTTGATGCTATTACCGTTTAATGAGTTTGATGTAATTCTGGAATGGATTGTTGATGCTACATGATGCTGATGTGAATTGTAGATGAAAGACTATTGAATTGAAATGTCAGAATAGTGAAATCATTTGAATTGAATTAGATGAATCGAGTGAATTGCTTGCTGTGATTTTGTCTATATCAGCTTAAAGACGTGTCAGAAAAGGTTGCAAAGCTTACCTTGTGCATGTGCTAGATACATAAGTGTTTGAATCGAAGATTGAATCAGTGCCAATAGTCTGTGTGTTTCCAGATGTGTTTCCAGAAGAGTTTCTTAGGTTACCACTGATCAGAGAAGTTAAGTTGCTATTGAGTTAGCACTGGGAACATCACCATATCGATAGCTCCTTACAAAATGGTTCGGACAGAAGTGAAAGAGTTGAAAGCTCAATTGCAAGAGTTAATGGATAGGGGGTTTACACGACCTAGTTTTTTGCCCTGGGGTGCGCCAGTATTGTTCGTAAAGAAGAAAGTCAGATCAATGAGAACGTGTATTGGCTATCGTCAGCTTAATAAGGTTACGTTAAAGAACAAGTATTTGTTACCGAGAATAGGTGAATTGTTTGATTAGTTAAAAGGGGCAACATTATTTTCGAAGATTGATTTTAGATCTAGCTACTATCAGTTACGAGTTAAAGATTGAGATGTGCCAAAACTGCGTTCAGAACGAGGTACGGACATTATGAATTTCTTGTTATGCCTTTTGGATTGACTAATGCTCCTGTAGTTTTTATGGATTTGGTGAATCGAATTTTAGATCATATTTAGACAGATTTGTTGTTGTATTCATTGATGATATTCTGATCTATTCTCGAGATGAGTTTTAGCATGCCAAGCATTGAGGATTGTGCTACAAACCTTGAGAGATAAGCAACTGTATGATAAATTCAGTAAATGTGAGTTTTGGCTACGAGAGGTTGGATTTCTGGGACACATTGTTTCAACGGGAGGTATACGAGTTGATCTGAGCAAGATTTTGACAGTTGTTGATTGGAAACCACCGAGAAATGTATCCGAAATTAGAAGCTTTCTGGGATTGGCTTGCTATTATCAGTGTTTTGTTAAAGGGTTCTCGATGATTGCTACATCTATGACTAGATTGCTACAAAAATATGTGAAGTTTGAGTGGTCCGAGAAATGTCAACAAAGTTTTGAACAGTTGAAAGCATTGTTCACTGAGGCAGCAATGTTGGTTCAACCTGAGTCGCGTAAATAGTTTGTGATTTTCAGCGATGTGTCATTGAACGGTTTGGGTTGCATTTTGATGCAAGAAGGTAAAGCGATAGCTTATGCCTCCAAACAGTTGAAGCCCCATGAAAAGAATTATCCGACACACGATTTAGAGTTGGCCACTATTGTATTTACATTGAAAATTCGGCGACATCATTTATACGGTGGGAAGTGTCATAATTCGGCAACATCATTTATACGGCGAGAAGTGTAATTCTTTACTAATCGCAAGAGTTTGAAATATATAATGACTCATAAAGATTTGATGTAACACCCCAAACTCGACCCAGACGTTATTGCCTATTTTGGCATGTCACATTGAATTGTTTTAACGAAAACCTTGTTTTCATTGGAAACACTTCCTTAAAATGAAAAACCTTAATTACTTTGTAAAATCTCTTTTTAATTGCGGAAGCATTAGAACATATGATTTTATGAAGACTCATCATTTGAAAATTGAGTTGTGGAAACGTAGTATTTAAAAAGAAACAGTTATGGTTTATAAAAATGATAATAATTCTAATTTTAAAACAATAACCAGAGCAAAGACCTTGTTACAACCCAAATCAAATAGAAATAATTTAAAGTCAATATATTAAAAATTACATAAAGACTAAGTCTAAACTTTTTATGCTAGTTGGCCACCTCCGAGTCCCTCCATCCGTCGAACCACCTACTAAGGATCACCTGAAAAGTTTAGAAGGAGGGGTGAGTTTCTAAAACCTAGTGTGTACAACCCTCAACGAGTATAAAGCAATCATTAGTCATTTTGGGCCAGAGCCCAATTCAGTAACAGTGGTCTTTGGGCCTTAGCCCAAATTAGCCTCAGTTGGGCTGAAGCCTACATCGCAATAATATCACAACAATATCATACATGCAATGCAATGCAGTGCAATCCCATCCCAATAATCCATCCGCTACACAACAGCTCCGTCCCCCGGCACACCATGTGGGGATATAAATGTTGACCACCCAACCAATACACATCCATGGTAGCCCGAATGCGGAACTACTTCATTACATGTTGGGCTCAAAAGCCGTCGATGGATCCACGATTGTCAAGCAACCATGTGATCCTCATATACTTCCTCCATTCCATATTTCCCAACCCGGATGCAACCTAAACAGAATATCGTATGTAGTGGTATGTATGCAGCAGATATACATATAACATCCTTAAATCTACCTTCAATGTATAGGGGTATTTTGGTCATTTTTTCCCTTAGGGGCATTTCGATAATTTTCCTTTATTACGGGTTTTTACTTACCTTGTAAGAATCCCATGAGCTAAGATGAATGAATACTATGCACCAGGTAGGATTCTAGAGGAGAGGAGGTGAGTCATTAAGACCGCTTAAGTACCAAGCTCTCCCTAGATCCAATCCTTGACATGCATATATTCGTTGCCACACCTTAACCCTATGACTTGTCCACGGTCACAATAAATTAATTAAGATTTATGTAGTTATCATATACTAAGCCCAAAACCCCTTACAAAGCCCAGTCAAATGCACATACTTGTATGTGGCCCACCAGGCCCAATCACATTTTTATGGCCCATTAGGCTCAATTTTCATTTATATGGCCCATCAGGCCTAAGTCACATTCATATTCATGCTCGCATACAATTTCCCACCACATAGAATCAAATATCAATTTTTGCCTACTATGGGCCTAACAGCCCATCGGGCCCATTAAGCCTACTCTGGCCTAGTTGGCCAATTCACAGCCCAAGTCCATGGAATCGTCCATGGGGCTTCAGACAACCTATCGGTTCCCTCCTCACGAGTGTTCGCACACTCGCAAGACAACCATAGCTAACCTTTCGACTTTTCGGCATTTCGGCATTTCGGTATTTCAGCTTTTCAGCATTTTGGCATTTTGGCTTTTGCCGATCTACTTGTGTGTGCAGTGTATGTACATACCTTCTGCTTGATATCAAGTTATGATAGGGTAAAAGTACACACCTTATCACCTGGAGTACTAAGTATTCATAATCGCCTGAACCTTGACTAGATTGATCGACTGCAATTTGCCTATGTAACCCGAAATCTGATGTAGTCCCCCTTTCGCATCCAGGTAGAATGTCCTGAACGGCTGACACCTTATGTCGCTTAAACTTAGGAGGCTCATCCCAACCTCTCTGCTAGAACCCCCTTTTTCCATCAGTGATCACACTTTTGAATGAGAGGGAAAAAGATAAATAAAAGGAGAAACCGTAGGTTAACAAAAGTTTTGAAAAGAATAAAGAAGAATCGGCTTTTAAGAGTGTAGAAATGAAAGAACTTAGAAATATTTAACAAAAGTCGAAGAAGATCTAATTCACTTACCGATTACGAGATTGCTTGCCAACAAGAAATGAAACCTTCAAAGTGTATGAATCGACTTTTAAATGAAAAAGAAACAGTCGTTTAAGTTGAAGAGGGAATAGATTGATTCGATTAAAATAAGGAAGAAAAGATCAAGAATTTGACTTAAAGAAAGAAGGAGGTGATGTGCGACTGAAGCACACAAAAACAACAAATGCCCTTACTGGCCCGTACGACACATATATTTCACTAAAATAAATAAATAAATAAATAAATAAATACACCTACACTCCTCAATCGACTTAAACTCGTCAAGATAATTTCCCTTCAAATTCTCCAATTTTATCACCATCATATCTACCCTTAATCCTTATCCTAATCCCCTTGATTTTAGCCAAAAATTCCAATTTGAATTGCATTCAAATTGCTTCCATCGTATAACACTTCAGTAGCAAATTAAATTCTCCTTTGCGCGCGCCTCCACTTGAACTCCAGACCTCAAGGTTACTCTACCTCTTCACATGCTGCTGGCCACTACACCGCATTCTTTCTTACGCTACCATTCGGTCACAATTAATTATAAGGCTTATATACCTAAGCCTCAGTTTTCTTAAAGAATAAAAATTTAAACTTTGCCAATCCTGAGATTCAAACCTGCTCCCTCTCATAACCATAGCATGCTTTATGCCCCTGCACTGCAGACATTCTTGTGCCATATTCCATCCCTAACTATTTTAAGGCCTATTAACTCGCAACCTGGTTATCCTAAAAATATTTGCTACCAATCAGATTCGAACCCCTGATCCCTTGACTGCGCTATTCGTCCCTTGCCACCAAGCCACAAGCTCTTTTGTGTCATTTCTCCTCCCCAATTAATTATAAACTCTTTCTGCCGACCTCTAGGTTGTCTAAAGAAAACCCACAACTCCTGCTCATGCTGCGACTTGAACCCAGCACCTCTTCTTACTCCTAAGTACGCCATCATGCCAATGGGCCAAGCGCATCCTTGTGTCAAATTCCCACCTAACATATTTATAAAGCCTAAACACTAGCTTCCCTACTAATCTTATGCGCAATAAAAAAAATTTTGCCAAGGCCAGGACTTGAACCCTGGACCTCCTGTTACTACCCACACCTTTTGCCACTAGGCCACATGCTTCCTTGTGTCAGATTTTACTTGGCCTTATTAATAAGCCTTCCACCTAATGCTCAGGGTTCTTTAGAAAAAAATTGCAAAATTTTGCTAAAGCCCTGGATCAAACCCAGGACTTTTTTCCACACTACCAACCCTTCCTAAATAATTTAACAATTAAACTAAACACACAATTATAAAATATTTAAACACCTTTCTTTTATTCAAGCGGCCTTCTAACCGATCCCAAACTCAAGGCCCATTACTTCTAGGCCCAAAATCAGGGTGTTACATTTGAATTTGCGACAATGAAGATAGCTTGAGTTGCTAAAAGACTACAAGTTAATGATTGATTATCATCCGGGGAAAGCAAATGTAGTAGCGAATGCTTTAAGTAGAAATCATTATTTGCTTTGAGTGCGATGAATACTCAGTTATCTTTGTCTGATAATGGCTCGATTCTAACAGAGTTGAAAGCTAAACCAATTTTTCTTCAATAAATTTGTGAAGCTTAGAAGTGTGATACTGAGTTACAAGCCAAAAGAGTGCAATGTGAATCAACTAGTAATTCAGACTTCCAGATCGGATATGATAATTGTTTAATGTTCCAAGGCAAAATTTGTGTACCAAAGAATTCAGTGCTCATTCAAAAAATTTTGAACGAATTACACAGTGGTTATCTATCTGTTCATTAGAGGAGTATCAAAATTTACAATGACTTGAAACAGTTGTATTGGTGGTCGAGATGAAACTAGGCATTTCAAAATTTGTATCAAGATGTTTGATGTGTCAACAAGGTAAAGCTGAACATCAAGTGCCTTCGGTATTGCTACGACCTGTGATGATACCAGAATGGAAATGGGATAGAGTTACGATAGATTTTGTATCAGATTTGCCCCTATTTTTGAAAAAGAAAGATGCTATTTGGGTTGTCGTTGATTGATTGACGAAATCAACACATTTCACTCCAGTACGTATAGATTATTCACTTGATAAATTGGCTGAATTATACATCTCAGAGATTGTTAGATTGCATGGGGCGCCAGTTTCGATTATTTTAGATAGAGACCCGAGGTTTACATCACGATTTTGGAAGAAATTGAAAAAAGATGTAGGTACGAGGTTGAATTTTAGTACAATATTTCATCTACAAACCGACGGTCAATCTGAGAGAGTAATTCAAGTTCTCGAAGATATGCTTCATTATTGTGTTTTAGAATATGAAGGCAACTGGGAGAAATATTTTCCATTGGTTGAATTTGCGTATAATAACAACTTTCAGTCAAGCATAAAGATGGCACTGTACGAAGCTTTATATGGTCGCAAATGTCGAACTCCATAGTATTGGACCGAACTGAGTGAGAAAAAAGATTCATGGGATTGATTTGATCCGAGAGATTGAAGAAAAAGTGAAAGAAATTGGCGATAGTCTAAAAGCAGCTTCAGATCGACAGAAATCGTACACGGATTTGAAATGAAAAGACATTTAATTTTAGATCAGTGATAAGGTATTTCCAAAAGTATCGCCGTGGAAGAAAACTCTTTGATTTGGTCGCAAAGGAAAATTGAGTCCGCGTTTCATTGGGTTGTATGAAATCATCGAAAGAATAGGGCCAATGGCATATCGGCTTCCTTTACCATCAAAATTGGAAAAGATTCACAATGTATTTCATGTGTCGATGTTACGACGGTATCAATCAAATCAATCGCATATCATTTCTCCACTAAAATAGAAATTCAACCTGATATGACGTGTAGCGAAGAACCAATAGAATTTTAGCCCGTAAGGTTAAAGAATTGAGAAATAAACACATAGCTTTAGTGAAAGTACTTTGGCAATGTCACAGTGTCGAATAAGCCTCGTGAGAGCCTAAAGAAGCTATGAGAAAACAGTACCCTAACCTTTTCACTGGTAAGATTTTCAGGGACGAAAATCCCTAAGGGAGGAGAATTGTGACAACCCGTTAGTCAAATCAGAACAGTGGTTTTGGGACCACAAATTCAAAGTAAAAATAATAAATTTATTATTATTTTAATATGTACAGCATGATAGTATGTTTGTGTGAAAATTTCATTAAGAAATTTTATTATTTTAGTACTCAATTCAATAAAAATGACTAAATCGCGTAAAGTGTAAAAGTGGAGTTCTATTAGCTAAAGGTGCTTAATAGCTATAGAACTTAAAAGTAAAGGTCCTTAAGTAGTAATTAAACCATTTATAAATTAAGTGGACAAAGATGGACATATATTAAGTGTTTTATATAGTTAATTAAAAGGGTTAATGTTGTAATTTAATAAATTAAACAAAATAAAGTAATTTTGCTAGTTTTTGAGTATTTTAGCCAAGCTTATATATGGTATGTATAGGAATTTTTGTAATGGTATTTCATGAATGTGTTCATGGTTAAATTGGTATGTATAGGCTTTTGAATTTTACATTTGGTTTTATGGACTTTTAATGCCTTGTCAATTTAGGCCATTTTGGCCACTTTTAGGTACTTGAAATACATGATCTTTGTTGGTATACTTGTGATGATATGCAAATGGTTATATGTGATGTTATTTTGTAGTCAAGGAACTAGGTTTTTGTGCTTGGAATATGGAAATATTGACTTGTTTTGGTTAATGATGTTATGGTACAAAAGCGGTGTCTTTGAATGACATATTGGTTAGATGAAACAGGATGCTTGAAAAGGTATGTTTAGGTGTGTTTGAATGATGTTTAAATCTCTTGAATATGTGCTCAAATGGGATGATTGGTTAGGTGTGTTTTGGCCTTAAAATGGCTTGAAATTAGGGTCAATTTATGGATTACACAGCCTAGGACATGGGCTGTCACATGACCGTATGACACACATGGCTTGGCTACACGGCTGTGTAATCCAACTCAGTGAGTTACACAAGTGGAGACACGAGTTGGGACACGGTTGTGTGTCCCTTTGTTCAATTGTTACATGGCTTGGGCTTGATTTAGAGACAAATGCATGTCTTTGATAGGTTTTTAATGAGATTAATTCATTTAATGCTTTGAGGTAAAATATTATTCTGATTGTTCAGTAATGTTCCGTAAACCTAATTTAGAGACGAAAATGAGTTAGGGGTGTTACATTTAGTGGTATCAAAGCTGCGATTTTGTCGATTCTCAGACTTAGCGTAGCATGTATAGCGTCATGCCATTATATAACCCATGATAGTGTGATATCTCCTGACTCAAATTGAATTATGTTTCCATATAGATAAAAGATGTCATCCAACCGAGCTGATTCCTATGAGGTTGATAGTAATGTGCAAGCCTTTATTCATGGAGAAGCTAGAAGTGGGCTCGTAGCTAAGGGCTAGGGAAGTGAGGTGAAAGAAGTTTTCTTCCAAGTAATGTTTAAGTGGTTCTTTGAGTTCGTTAGAATGAACCCTATGGCTCAACGACCTCCTCCCCCTCCCGTTCCCCAACTTGTCCCCACTATTCCTCAAGGTTTAGAGCCGATACGAGTGAATAGACCTCTGGTTGATAAAATTTGTAATGATAGGGCTAAAGAGTTTTGTGGTACAGCTGAAGTTGATCCTGAAAAAGCTGAATTTTTGTTAGAAAATATTATGAGGGTTTTTGATGAATTGTCTTGTTCTTCCATTGAATGATTGAATTGTGCAGTATCTCTATTGAAAGACTCAACGTATCAGTGGTGGAATACTTTATTGCTATGGTACCAAAGGATCATGTGAATTGGGATTTTATTCAACAGAATTCAAGAAGAAATATGTTAGTCAGCTTTATCTTAACAAAAAGCGAAAAGAGTTCCTTGAGTTAAAATAGGGCTATGTGACTGTAGCTGAGTATGAAAGAGAATTTGTACAATTTAGCAAGTATGCTCGAGAATGTATACCAATAGAAGCTATTATGTGCACTCGGTTTGAAGGTGGTTTAAATGAAGATATCAAGCTGTTAGTTGGGATTCTAGAATTGAAAGAATTCATGTTATTGGTAGATCGAGCATATAGAGTTGAAGAATTTAGTAAAGCTAAAAGAAAGGAAGATTTCGAGGCTCGTGACACTGGAAAATAACCTATGGGAAAATCATTTTCATCTCCATCGAGTAAATCAAAGGAATTTCACTATCATACATCAGCTATAGTAGGGTTCTTGGGAAAATATAAATAGAAGCAACATTCATATTTGAGACTCATGTTACTTCTGTAGTGAGAGTAGGGAGTACTCGAAATAATAAACCTAAATATCAATAGTGCAATAGATGACATTTCTAAGAGTGCAGATTAAATGATGGATCGTACTTCAAATGTGGTTCCTATAACCATTTCCTTCGAGACTGCCCTAAAAGATCTGATAGGGAGATAACTCAGAACACTTGTTTGAGTAACACGATTGCGAGAGGGAGACCATCTAGAAACAATGCTAATGCAGGGAATAGTCGAAGTGGAATGAAAGATTCTACTATTAGATCTGAGGCTTGGGCACTGCTAGGGCTTATGCAATTCAAGCTCGTGAGGAAGCTTTTGCACCTGATGTGATTACCGGTACATTTTTTTATCTTTGATACTAATGTTAATGCTTTGATTGACCTAGGGCCAACGCACTCATATATATGCATAACCTTCATGTCAGAAAAGAAAATACCTTATGAGTCAATTGAATTTGTGATCAAAGTAACAAATCCTTTAGGTCAGTATGTATTAGTTTATAAAGTTTTTAGAAATTGTCTCCTCATGATTAGAGATTACAACTTTTCGGCTGATTTGATGCTATTACCATTTGATGAGTTTGATGTAGTTCTTGGTATGGATTGGTTTACTCTGCATGATGTTGTTGTGAATTATAGACGAAAGTAAATTTTGTAGAAATGTTAGAATGGTGAAATAGTCCGAGTTGAATCTGATAAATTTGATAGTACAACTAATTTTTTTCAGCTATGTTATCTCAGAAATATGTCAGAAAGGGTTGTGAGGTGTGTCTAACTTATATATTTGATTCCAGGGCTTTAGAATTGAAATTAAAGTTAGTTTCGACTGTTTGTGAATTCTTTGGCGTATTTCCAAAAGAGTTACCAGGGTTACCGCTAGTCAGAGAGGTTGAATTTACTATTGAATTAGTATTGGGAACTTCTTCGATATTGATAGTTTTGTATAGAATAGTACATACAGAGTTGAAAAAGTTGAAAGCATAGTGGCAAGAATTGACAGACAAAGGATTTGTTCGGCCTAGTTTTTCTTCTTGGGGTACTCTTGTTTTGTTTGATAAGAAAAAAGACGGGTCAATGAGATTATGTATTGACTATCCATAGCTTAACAAAGTCATGATAAAAAACAAATATCCTATGCCATGTATCAATTATTTGTTTGACCAATTGAAAGGTGCGACAATATTTTCAAAGATTAATCTTCGTTCTAGGTATTATCAATTATGGGTTAAAGATTTGGATGTGCCTAAGACTGCTTTTAGAACTAGGTACGCACATTATGAAATTTTAGTTATGTCAGATGGTTTAAGCAATGCACCTGCTGTGTTTATGGATTAGATGAACAGAATATTCCGACCGTATCTAGACAGATTTGTAGTTGTATTCATTAATGATATTTTGATCTATTCCCGAGTTGAAATTGAGCATGTGCAACATTTGAGAATAATTTTGCAGACTTTGCACGAGAAATAGTTGTATGCTAAATTTAGCAAGTATGAGTTCTGGCTCCAAGAAGTTGGATTTTTGGGACACGATGTATCGGCAAACGGTATTCGGCTCGACTTGAGTAAAATATTAGCTATAGTGGACTGGAAACCTACAAAGATTCTTTCACAAATTAGATGTTTCTTAGGTTTAGCCAGATATTATTGGAGGTTTGTAAAAGGGTTTTCGATGATTTCTTCACCGTTGATGAAGCTACTTTAGAAAGATGTCAAGTTTGAATAGTTTAAAAAGTGTTAGGGAAGTTTTGATAAGTTGAAAGTGTTGTTGAACGAAGCCCCTATGTTGATTTAGCCTGAGTTTGGCAAGGAGTTTGTGATTTATAGTGATGCTTCATTGAATGGTTTACGCTGTGTTTTGATACAATAAGGAAAAATAGTAGCTTATGCCTTTCGTAAGGTGAAACCACACGAGAAAAACTATCTGCACGAGAAAAACTATTCGACTCATGATTTAGAGCTTGCAGTTATTGTGTTTGCATTAAAGATCTGGGGACACTATTTGTACGGGGAAAAATGTCGTATCTTCACGTATCACAAAAGCTTTAAGTATTTAATATCACAAAAATAATTAAATTTGTGACAGCAATGGTTGCTGGAGCTACTAAAATATTATGATTTATCATCGATTATCATCCAGGAAAGGCTAATGTTGTTGCTGATGCTTTAAGTAGAAAATATTTATTTGCTTTGGGAGCTTTGAATACTCGGTTGACGTTAATTGATGATGGTTCCATTGTAGGAGAATTAATAGCTAGATCAACATTTCTTCAGTAGATTTGTGAAGCTTAGAAAAGTGACACTGAGTTGATTGCTAAACGGGAGCAGATTGAAAAGACATCTGATTCAGAATTTCATGTTAATCCTGATGGTAGTTTGTATTTTTGAAATAAAATATGTGTTTCATGGAATGCTAATGTTATTAAGAAGATTTTACAGGAAACTTACAGTAGTAATTTATCGATACACCCTAGTAGTAATAAAATGTATAGTGATTTAAAGCAAATATACTGGTGGCTAGGTGTGAAATGAGAGATTTCAGAGTTTGTATTGAATTGTTTGATTTGCTAGCAAGTCAAAGCCAAGCATCAGGTACCTTCTAGGCTATTACAGCCTGTGATTATTCCAGAGTGGAAATGGGAACAAATTACAATGGATTTTGTATCAGGATTACCTTTGTCTCCGCGGAAGAAAGATGCAATCTAGGTTATTCATGATCGTTTGACTAAATCTGTATATTTCATTCTAGTACATACAGATTATTCACTTGAGAAGTTGGCAGAACTATATGTTTTTTAGATTGTTAGACTACATGGTGTGCCAGCATCTATTATCTCTGATAGAAATCCATGGTTCACTTTTCAATTTTGGAGTAAATTGCACGAAGCTCTACGTACTCGACTCCATTTTAGTACAACATTTCATCCACATGCAGATGGTCAGTCTAAGCGAGTGATTTAGGTACTCGAAGATATGCTCCGTTGTTGTTTTTTAAAGTTTGAGGGTAGATGGGAGAAATTTCTTCTGTTGGTTGAATTTGCATACAATAATAGTTATCAAGCGAGTATTAAAATGGTGTTGTATGAAGCTTTGTATGGTCAGAAATGTAGAACCCCATTATACTGGACTGATTTGAGTGAGAAAAAGCTCTTGGATGTTGATTTGATTTGAGATATCGAAGAAAATGTCAAAGTAATACGTGATTGTTTAGACGTTACTTCTAATCGATAGAAATCATATGCGGATTTGAAAAGAATAGAAATTGAATTTCAAGTTGGTGATAGAGTGTTTTTAAAAGTATCGACTTGGAGAAAAGTTCTCTGTTTTGGCTGAAAAGGGAAGCCTAGTCCACTATACATCGGGCCGTATGAGATCATCGAGAGGATTGGGCTAGTAGCTTTGTAATAGCCAAAATTGGGTCTAGTTGGAACAGAGGTTTTGGGACCACAAAATTCGAGATAGAAATAATTATTTTATGATTATTTTCAGGTCTATGATATGATTGCATGATTGTGTGAAAATTTCGTGAAGAAATTCTATGCAAAAAATGCTCAATTTGAAGTTAGGGACTAAATTGAATAAGTTGCAAAACTTGCATTCTAGAATTTTCTAGTATGAAATTGCTTTGAAATATTAATTAGGAGGTCTTAAATAGAAATTTGACCAATTTCTAAGTGATGGACAAAAATTGGACATAGATGGAATTTTTGAAAGTTTAATAAGGAAAGGCATTTTGGTCATTTGGTAATTAAAAGAAATAAAAAGGGAAAATAAAGCCAAAATTGACTCATCTTTCTCATGGAGGCCAAAATTAGCATGGGGGAAGCCATGGCTAGGGTTTTCAATCTTTCCAAGCTCAATAGTAAGTCCATTATAACCCCGTTTTTCAAGTTCTTTACGTTTTTGGAATCCCGATAATTTGATTAAGCTTATTCTAGCAATAATTTATGCTAGGGTTCATATTTGGAAAAATACCCATAGGTGAAATGTGTTTATTTTTCTATTTTATAATAGAATATAAGGTTTTAAATTATGTTAGACAACTTGTGCTACCCAGTTTTGAGTGAAAACGAGTAAAAGGGCTTAATCGGTAAAAATACCTAATAGTCATAAGTATATGTTAGAGTGAGAATTTGATGTTTCCATAGAAGGGAAAAGTGATCAACATGCCATAAAACATAATAATAAGGGATGAAGATTAATTCTCGAGCCTAGAGGCAAAAGTGTAAATATGCAAAAGTTTAGGGGCAAATTGTAATTTTTCTAAAGTTTGAGTTAAGGACTGTTTTGAATAGTACATTAATTAAATAAGTAAAATATGATGTTTTAGATCCCGAAAAACAAGATTTGAACCTAGAATGAGAGAAAAATAAAAAATTGGGAAAGTTGGTAAAATGGCCGTTTTAGTATTGAGGTAAGTTCATATGTATAATAAGCATTAATTTATGCATGTTTCAATGTAAAATTGATATATTCATTATGATTTCTGAGGTGTTGAAAGTACGTAAGTTGGTATGATAATAATACAGCAATAATGCTGTAATTTATATTTGAAAGTTAAATTTAGTGAATTAATTGAATTATATTAAATTAATGATTATGGTGCCAAGTTTATGAATTGATTTAAAAATATGTCTATGGTACATGAAGTGCATTGAATTATCATACATAAATGTGATTTCTATGATTATGGATATTATGGGAAATTGTAAGTTCATATGATTTTTAATAAGGCAATGTGTAATTTAATGTTATTGCCTTGATATTAAATGATATGTAAGTTTATATGTAAGTAATACATAAATATTACTTGTATTACGATATTTTATAATAATATTGGAAATATGTTTGTGGATAATTATTTGATTGGTGAAATTATTGGAAAAGAGAGAGAAATCTCGGTTGAACCTTCGGAAAGATTGGATGATACAGATAGTATGTAGCTATGTCACATGTATGGTGCTGAGTGCACATCATGTGTACAAGAGAGCTACAAGATATTATGATGTAGCTAGGTCACATGGGTGATACTATGTGTACACCATGTAGACAAGAGAGCTACGGGATATATGTAGCTAGGTCGCATGCGTGGTTCCAGGTGAAGGACACCATGTAGACAAGAGAGCAACGAGATAAATTGGCTAGGTCACATGGGTGGTACTGAGTGTTCACCATGGGTACAAGAGAGCCGAACTATATGATGGGTGGATCTATGTGCTAAAACCACCAAGTATCGAGGATTGATCCGAAGTGTTCAACGGGAGACTCTCTATGTATTGCTTTGTGAGTTTTGTGATGAATAAGTGCAGGAACTTGATTATGTGAATGATGTGTTCATTAAGTGACCAGGATGTGGTGAGGTTATAAACAAGTAAGTTATACATGAGGATGATTTTATGGTGACCTTGTGATCATGGGCCTATACTTGTGATGTATGAAATGTGGTGAAAATGATTTGTGATATGTATGTTAAAATGAGGTTAATACAAAGAAAGTGTGAAAGAGTGAATTAGCAATAAAACTGTTTTGGATAGTAGCAGTGACGTGATTTTGAAATATTACCAAAAATAGTAGAAATTGAATCAGAGACTTAATGAGATATCAAATTAAAGCTCAATGAGTCTGTATTAATATAAAAGAAACAGAGTAAGAAAAGGAGTTCTATATTTTGAGATATTTATGTTTTTGTGAGACTAGTTCAGAATGGTTACGTGATCCCCTGTTCTGACTTTGGAAAATCACAAAATTTTGGATAAAAATAATTAGAGGCTTAAACTTATATTTTTAAAAATCCCTAATGAGTCTATTTTCAAGATAAATCAACAAGAACATTATTCGAGTTCTGTACTGTGAGATAATTAATTTTTAGTGAAGAGAGGTCAGAACTGTCAGAAAGTGAAACATGGGAAATTTTAATGAATAAACTATACTAATTGGCTAAACTAAAAATTATGAAAATTTTATGGTGGAAATATATGTGAGTCTAGTTTTAGGGGAAATTTATGGATTTTAATTTGGAGCTCTGTAGCTCGAATTATAAATAAGTAAGTGACTATGACTCGTGTGGACAGTTTGATGTAAGCATTTATTAGTAAATTGTGAAATCGTACTTACAAGAATGCTATATACATTAAGGATGTGGAATGGAGAGGAGGAGGAGGAAAATAAATATATGTGAAATACATGGAAACTATGGTATATGAAATATTGATATAATGAAATAAATGATATGTGTTTACAAGAAAACAGAAAGAGAATGATATGTATCATGACATGTATATATATATATGACTAGTCTCAATGTAATGCTTGTTGGGTATGGAGTTGAATTGAAATGTTTCAGGCAAACATGTTATTTTGCGTATCTGAATTGTGGTATTTTATAAAGATATGATCTAGTTTTAAATATTAATGCTTGATGATTAAGCTGAAGATATTTTGTAAGATGATAATCTTGGTATAAAAGTATAAGTGGTACTATAATAAACAAGGTAAAATGAGTATGAGAGACACATGTATGATGACATACAAATGCTATGTTTGTGGTTTAATTGAGAATATTTAATCGTTAAATGAATACCATGTTATATGCTTTTGATTTTGTATAAGTGTGTAAGAGATTAAGGTTGACCAAAGCTTGGAAAATAGCCTAGGTATATTCCACACAGGCAGAGACACGACCATGTGTCTCAGCCGTGTATGGAACACGACTTTGGGACACGGGCGTGTGGAGCCTTAAAGCATGAAATTTCCAAGATTTTCATAAGTTCTTGGTTTAGTCCCAAACCCTTTCTAAAGTATGTTTTGGGCTTCGTAGACTCAAATAAGGGACTATGTGTAAGTGAATGAACGTTTTGAATTATGAATGAAATTTTATGGCCCGTATTTTAGTTTAATATTTGTATGTTTGTCCGGTAATGCCTCGTACCTTATCCCAGCCTCGGGTACGTGTAAGGGGTGTTACAAGCTTACCATCTGAATTGGAGAAAATACATAACGTATTTCATGTGTGATGTTACGAAAGTATCAATCAGACCCTTCAAACGTGATTTTAGCTGTTGATGTTGAGATTCAGCCAAGTATGTCATACAGTGAAGAACCAATCTGAATTTTATCTCGAGAAGTTAAAGAGTTAAGAAGTAAACGTATAACTTTAGTTAAAATTTCTAGCAACGTCATGGATTCAAGAAAGCTACCTGGGAACTGAATGAAGCTATGAAAGTGCAATCCTCAAACTTATTTTCTGGTAAGATTTTCGAGGATGAAAATTCCTTTAGGGAGAGAGCTATAACAACCCATTTTTAGTGGTGTCAGAAATAGTGGTTTTGGGACCACAATTTTGATAAGTGAGTTATTATTATTTTTATATATTTAAAGTCTATGGGATTATATTAGCGACGTATAAAAGCTTCGTTAAGAAATTTTGCAGTTTAAATGGTTAATTAGGAAAAAAAGACTAAATTGAAAAAAAGGCGTAAAAGATGGATTCTAGTAATTAAATGTATTGAATGGCTTTAGAATTATAAATTGAAGGATGTAGTTCATAAATATACCATATTATATGCTAGTGGATATGCATTGATAGGTTTTATTGAATTTTTTTATTAATGATAAGGGTAAAGTAGTAATTTAGTAATTAAAAAAAATTAAGTAAAGAAAAGATGGAACAAAGCCATCATCTTCTTTCTTTTTGCTATTTTTTATCTGAATTTAACCATTGAAAGGGAGAGAGCTTTGGTTTTGAGTTCTTCATGCATGGTATGATTTTCTATCCCATTTTTAATGATTTTTATGTTTTTGAGTTCGTTTTAGCTTAATCTAGCTAGCTCGAGGATTAATTTGCAAAACAGTTAAAGGTTGAGGGACTTTCCATGGTTGATTTTCAATAGGTTTTGAAGTTATTTGATAGCATATTAATATTTGTTGTAAAACAAACATGTTTTGTATAGTGATTTTTAATAAAATTGTATTTAGGGATTTATTTGTGGAAATAGTAAAATTTCTTGATAAAATAATGAAATTATGATTTAAGTGGGTTGATATGAGTCCCTAAGAAATTTGGCTAGCTTGTATGGAGGATTAAAATGGTTAAATTTGAAATTATGAGCTTAACGACTAAATTGTAAAAAGTTAAAATGTTAGGGGTAATTTGTAATTTTACATAAATATGAATTATGGATTGAATTGAATTGAATACTTGAAGTACTTAATTGAATGAAATTATATATCTAGAATAAGAGAAACAATAATCAGACTTAAATCGAGGAAAAGCTAAACCTTTGGATTAGTTTTCAACTCTACTTCTACGACCATAGTTATCGAGGTAAGTTTGTATGAATTATGATCTTATTAATGTTAGAAAAATTGATTATTTACTATGTTGTGTTAATATGAACGGACTTGAAATTGTATATGTATCGATGTATGAATAACTAATGGATAATAAATCCCCTTTAAACCTTAAGAATTCTTAGGATACGAATAACATGTCATTAGGGATTTCATGTTTCTAGTGTTGGTCTTGATTGTCCTACCGATGGTTGAGATCCTACATTTGTTGTGGTTCTTTATAGCTCTTGTGAGTAGTATCGTGTAGCTAACATTCCGACCCACAACTCGTGTGAGTAGACCCGTTTCACATCTCATGTGAGCACTATTGTAAAGGAAAAGTTACTATTATATATGGAAAGGCACACTATGTGTGAGCATTCCCGAGTATCCGATGCAATTCTAGATGGTTCAATGGGTAAGTGAAGGAATGGCATGGTAAGTACACAATGGGATATTGAATCATGATGTACAAAAAGGCTAATGTAATAAACGATGTGCATATAAAAATCTACTTACTATATGATTGAATTCATATGTATCATTGATGAACCTACTAACTTTTGAGTTTGATGATGCTTTTATAGGCTTTTACTAAGCTTATGGTCTTGGTAATGGCATTATGGTTATTCTATGAATTATGCTAATGAAATGGTAAGTTATGTTTGAGTTTATATGAGCTTACTAATCACTAGTTGCTTTCGTAGTTACTTTCTTTTGTTTTTATAGATTATCGGAAGCTCGACCGGTTGGAAACTTGTTGGGAATCAATCACACTATCCAACAACCATTTCGGTAAGTTTTGAGTATTTTGGCCAAGGTTATATATAGCATGTATAGGACCTTTTGTAATGGTAGTTCATTAATGTGTTAATGGTTGAATTGGTATGTATATGCTTTTGAAGTTTATGTTTTGTTTGATGGACTTTTAATGCCTGGTCAAGTTAGGCCATTTTGGCAACTTTTATGTACTTTAAATACATGATCTTTGCTGGTATGCTTGTGATGATTTGCAAATGGTTATATCTGACGTTATTTGGTAGTCAAGGAACTAGGTTTTTGTGCTTGGAATATGGCAATATTAACTTATTTTGGTTAATGATGTTATGGTACAAAAGTGGTGCCTTTGAATGGCATATTGATTAGATGAACTAGGATGTTTGAAATGGTATGTTTAGGTGTGTTTCAATGATGTTTAAACTCTTGAATGCATGCTCAAATGGGATGGTTGGTTAGGTTTTTTTTTTGCCTTGAAATGGCTTGAAATTAGGGTCAATTTATTGATCACAAGGCTTGGGACACGGGCTGCCCCACAGCCTAGCTACATGGTTGTGTGTCATTTGTAAATCCTTAGTGTATTAAGTTAGGTTGTTACACGACCTAGTACACGGCTTGCACCATGACCATTTGTCACTAGTCAGAGAGTTACATAACCTGGCACACGGCCTTTTACACGGTCGTGTGACCCAACTTAGTGAGTTACACAGGTGGAGACACGAGCTGGGTCACAACCATGTGTCCCTTTGTTCGATTATTACACGGCCTGGCCACACGACTGTGTGATCCCTATTTAAATTTTTGTAATTTTTTCCCAAATCTTCTGTTTTGATTCAAATTAGTCCCGAATTGCTTCTAAGCTATTTTTAGGGCCTCGAAGGCTCAATTCAAGGACCAAATGCATGTTTTTGATAGGTTTTTAATGAGATTAATTTATTTAATGCCTTGAGGTAAAATGTTATTTTGATTTTTTGGTAATGCTGCGTAACCTTAATACGGTGACAGAAACTGATTAGGGGTGTTACAAAAAGGTTAGTAAATCCAAAAAAAATGAATTAATTTTGAAAGAGTTCTCTGATTTTAGGTTTTGGAAAGCTTTGAATAGTTTGGTGTTTAAGAGGGAGAAGATGACATGTAATGCGATCTCGTACTTGTTGGATGAATCGAGCAGCTTGTGTTCCCAATTATAAAATTATGTAGTATTCAGACTAGTTAGTCAAAAGGCTGAATTCAGACAAAGATAGGTTTAACAAGGGGTTGTTTGGTTGATATGGAAAATAGACAAGTTAAGGGTGGGCTTAAAAGCTGAAGATAACCAATATTAAGAGAATATCCACCTTATTCTTATAATAGTGCTTAAGGTGGAAATGAGATTGGTAGATTGTGTGACAGACATATTCTGACCCTAGTCGGGAAGTGGTTTCAGGAACGCTAAACCGAGTCGTAGAAATAATTGAATATAATATTTATGTCTAAAATATGTGATCATGCATGTGTGAGATTTGAATGCTTTGATTTTTGTCAATTTGAATGTGTTTCTAAATAAAAAGGACTTATGTGAGAAGCTTTGAATATATGTGTGGCTTATTTTAAGTGATTAATTATTGAATGATGCAAACAAGTGGGTTTGCATGTCAATTTGCCACTTTTAATGTTAGTGGTCGGCCATGATGGTTTTGGTGAGCAAAATAAGCATATTTTATATGTATAATAATGAATTGATATTTTTTAAAGTAGTTTATTGATATAGTCATTATTATATAGTTTATTGATAAAAATAAAATAAGAATTTGGTGAAGAAAACAAGAACTCATCTTTGTTTCTTCACCTAGCTAAAATTCATAAAAAGAAGAAGAGTGAATGATGGTTTTGGGACCGTTCGGTCAATTGGAGGCAAATTTGAAGGTAATTTGATGCGGTTTTGTAAATTGTTGATGAATTTGTGTTTCTCTTCTTTTTCTAGCCAAAACCCACTTGATAAATTTAGTTTATGAGGCATTTTAGATTCGGCCTTAGAGAAAATGAGTGAGGAAATTTGAGTTGAGGATAGAAGATAGTAAACGAATGTTCAATAGACAATTTGATACCAAAATTCATATGTTTATGAGCTTGTTTTTGAAAAGTATGTTACATGTGAGTGAGTAGTTCATGAAGGGATTTTCGGTTATGTTTGTTTTGTACGAGTAATGGATTGTTGAATTCATGCTATTATGAATAAAATTGATTAAGAGAGACTTGAGATAATTAAATATGCATGTTGGTGGTAAGATGAGCATTTCGTTTTGGACTTTTAAGTTTTGTTAAATACTTTGAATAATATATATAAATGGCTTTGATATGTGAAATTCGGCCAAGTCGTTATAAGCATGATTTTAGAAATTCAATGATATTCGGCCAATTTGAATAATTCATGGCACCTCAAGCAAATTAGTTTTAGATGTTATTAAATATTGAAGATTATTTAAGCATATTACCAAATGTGATTTTAGTTAATGATTCGGTTATGAGTGCTGATTTTGTTTTATAATTAGCCGAATGTGTATATGTATGCTATGAGGTGGTTTAGCTTAAAGAAAATTAAGGTGCTCGGAAGGTGATTTCCATGGATAGTTTAAGTAATGAAATTTAATTTCTGTTATGTACAGTAATGACATTGCCGTTTGTAAATTGAGTAGTTAAAATTGTTCACTGAGCCTCAAGAGCTTAAGGGGACAAACTCGGATCGAGGAAAAAATGAACGTAGTCGTGTAGTCGATATAGCCGTACGATAACTTTTGAGGTAAGCTCTTAAATGATTAAGTTGAATTTATGTGTTTAAAGATTAAATGAATATAGAATAAAGTTTTAGTATATGTGATATATAAATATATATATATTCAAATGATTAATAATGTTTATAATATGAGCCGAAAATGGCTGCTTACTGATTGAATTGTGCATGGAAATGAGGTATATGCTAAAAGAGTTTTAGAGAATGATATAGGATCTCTGTGTTTCGGTTAAGTTATGGTAAATAGAATGATTATGAATTTAGTGAGGACTATGTGTGATAGCCAAATGTCTTATGAACTAATATGTGTGAATGGTATTTTGAATACATGAGATAAAATGGAATAACCGAAAGCATTATGAGTTAAGACGTGAATAAAATACTATGAATTTCTTGAAAATGTCGAATAGTGAATACATTTGGCTACGAAATTATGCTTTAAATTCTTGAATGTATTTGAAATCAATATAAGGAAATGGTATTTTAATAAATTCTGTGATGAAATTACCGAATGAATTATGAGATGAATTGTGGATTAATGTTACAAAGTAAGTGAAACTATTAATGTGATTAGGAAATTGAAGAAAGGAAATTGAGATCTTAGTAAGTTCTTAAGTGTTTGAACTTTTGGAAATTTAAGAGTAAATTGTAATAGATCTGCTTGAGACAGCAGCAATAACGTGATTTTAGAAAATCACCATAAATTGTTGGAGTTGAGTTAGAGGTTTAATAAATTATGTATTTAAATCTTGATGATTCTATTTCTAGGGAAAATTAACGAAACTTGATTTGGAGTTTCGTAGCTCTAGTTACAAATAATTTAATGACTGTTGCTCAGGAAGACAGCTTGTAGTGAATTTGTGATTATGTTGTAAACATTGACAAAACTGTTTGAGTTGCTTATAAGATATTGATTAAAACCATATGTGAATTTTGAATTGTGACGTTAGGAAATGATATATGTGTGTTAGATGGATCTTTGATGTTAAAATTTGTGAAATTATAAGTTTATAAGTATTGAATTATTGGAGATGAACATGTCATTGCCAAATGGAAAATAAAATGTTAAATAATTGTAATTAAGAACATGTTTGATTCAATATTGGTAATCAAAGTACCGAATCCATATTAAAATGAGGCTATAAGCCAGAATGACTAGTATACCTAGTCGATTTTGATATGATGAAATTGACGTACAAGATATGTATATATGGTGAGGCCAAAATGGCTAATATTAAATGTGTGCAAGTTATCTGAATGGCCTTTATGAAAATGTGTGCTATCTTATTTGTATAGTGAGGCCGAATGGTTACTTAGAAATGTAATATGGCTGAGTGGTTATTTAAATGAAAGCAAAGTATATGATGTATTAGCAAGTAAAGATAAAAACATTATCTTATATATGTGCTTGTGTATGTGGTGTGACCGAATGGGCAAGTGTGAAATGTACATATGTTTATGTGTATATAATGTGGCCGAATGACCAATTGTGAAAAGTGTGTATTATTAGATATTTAATGAGGCCAAAGTTAGTAAAAAGTATATAAAATAAATTGTGCTGAGATTGCATCTGGGTTTAAAGTCCCGTAGGCTTCGTGCTGGTGTTATGTTAGGGTTTTATACCTCGCAGGCCAAGTGCTAATGAATTTGATAAAGTATATGACTACGAGATCCTATGCTAAGATGATAAATTGAACTCGTATTACACATTAAGTGATTCAGGTATGTGATATATATTATATATGTGAGATTGATCTGACGGGAATTAAGAATGTGTAATGAGAAGCATATGAAAAGATGTTGTAAATTCATATGTATATTTGCATATGTGTGCATTCAGTTATTATGCAAAGTTACAAGATAGTTTTCGATATGCCATTTAACTATGAATGTTGAAAGTAAGTGTGGGTAAGAAATGATACACTAGTGAAATTTGAAAGAATGAAAGTTAATCTGGAAGCTTGTAAATACTATGTTTATATGAGTTTGAGTATAAACGGAGTAAAATGATGTGTTTGTGCATAATCGGCAAAATAGTATTCTACTCAGAAAGTGTTATGTGATTTTGAACATTTGGTTTGTTTTTTTTTAAGTTCAACTGTTTAAATTGCTTAAGACTTACTAAGCTTATGAAAGCTTACTTTGAATGTTATGTTTCTTGTTTATTTTTGTAGATCGTTGACTCTTACTATTAGCTCGAGGATCGTCAGCACTTCGTCACACTATCTACTATTGTGGTAATCATGTGATTTGGACTTAGCTTATGGCATGTATAGGATAGACTATAAGTAGAATGATATTTTGACTATTGTATATAAGCCATGCGAATATGGCATCTTATGGAAGTTTACTTTTATAAGTTTTAAATTCGATCTTTGTTTGTGTCTGTTAGTTATACAAATAAATGATCTTTTATTTAAGAAAAGTTTCAAATTTTACTGTTCTGATCTGATTCCTAATTTCTGGTAACGTCTCGTCCTATTCCAGCGACGGTTATGGGATAGGGGTGTTACATTTTTATTGGTATTAGAGCTACGGTTTAGTCGATTCTAGGACTAACGTAGCACGTGTGAGTCTAGCTATACATGCCATAAAGTGATAAAATGATATTGTGATGATTTCTGACAGTTAAAATGTGTTTTTCATAATATAATGAATTTCGATCCTAACCAAGCTGTAGCAGATGGTATTGAGAGGATTGAAACATGCTTATGATGTGTCAAAATTGAGAAAGGTATGAATAGAAGTATGATATGCATTTGAAGTATTGAAATGCAAAGTAATTTTGCTGAATGTGTTATGAAATAAATATGGAAAAGTATATTAGGATAATAGTGATGTATATTGTATGCATGAGAAGTTATATTTTGGTTCAGGATTTTATGTAAATGGGTGAAATATATACATATATATGTCATCTATTAGAGATGGAATTGCTGTGTAGTTTATGCTTCGTTAATGTTATATATGATGTTATGTTTAAAATATGTGAATGAGAACTTTGAAGAGAAAATAATGTATTTGGAATGAGCCTACATGTAAATGATATCTATGATATAATGTCAAGGTGTATATGATATGTATCTATTGAAACGAAGTAAGTGAATTACAAATATGATATGCTATATGAAAAGTATTAAAATGTGAATAAATATGCATGAAACTCGGTGATGTGTATTTGAGCCTTCATGCCTAGTAGGCTTTGTGCCGGTGATGTGTATTCGGGCCTTCGTGCCTAGCAGGCTTCGTGCCGGTGATGTGTATTCGGGCCTTCGTGCCTAGCAGGCTTCGTGCCGGTGATGTGTATTCGGGCTTTCGTGCCTAGTAGGCTTCGTGCCAGTGATGTGTATTCGGGCAATTGTGCCTAGCAGGCTTCATGCCGGTGATGTGTATTCGGGTCTTTGTGCCTAACAGGCTTAATTCCGGTGATTCGAGCAAGGTTTAAGTGTTTATTACTATATGAATTCAAAGTTAAATGAAAGAATACGTTTAAAGTGTACATATATGATGTTTTACAGACTTGGTTAAGTCATTTCAATGTGTAATAACGAATGAATATGGGCATTATGTGTGCGAATGATTAGAGGCACTGTGTGTGCAAATTCCTTTAACGGAGCACTATGTGTGCGAGATCGGTAATTGAGGCACTGTGTGCGAGATCGGTCAGTGGGCACTAAGTGTGTGAAATGAGATTCATGTAAGACCTCGTTTGGGATGAAGGCATTGATTTGAGATGTTGTGTAAGACCATGTCTAGGACATGGCATCGACTCGATATGTGATAACATGTAAGACCATGGTTGGACTATGGCTTTAAGTAAACGACATACTTAGACAAGTACGACGCTCTTTAAATTGACAAATATTAGGAAAGTAGAATTGAAGTTAGATGTTGAATTTTAATTAGATCCTGATATTCGGTATTTGAGTTTGAATTGGGGATTAATAGATATAAATTGACGATTGATTATTGTTTCGGCTGTTATTTTGTTATAAATGGATACGTGAAAAAAAAGTGGTGGATATGTTGTTAAGGAATGGATTTATGTTATATGTACACTTAAGTGCTTAGTTGAAAATGTGTTATGGATTTAGTCTATGAGATTCTCGGTATATGAAGTTATATGTGCTATTACTGAATGGACACTATTTTGTTAATCTTGTTCAAGAAATTATTTTGATTAAGTTTTGACATTCGAAAGTCTGTAAGAATTTTTTATAAATACTGATAATTTTGGATATACGAGTTATGCGCTAGAATAAATCTCATGCCAGTGTATTATATTAGGCTTTATGCCTATTCGACTGTATATGGGTAACGTTAACTATAATTGAATGTGCTAAATGAACTAAATGTTCAGGTACGTGGAAGTTGACTTTTCTTTTGGAAATAAGTTAAGTTGAATATTGAGATGTGATAAAGTTATAAAGGATATTCATTGGGATGTTTGAGAATATGTATACTTTCGGCCAGGTTACAGCTTATACATGAATGAAAATGTGGGTTATGAATATGTGAGTTGATGTTATGTATTATACATGTTAATATGTGATTTATATGTCTTTGAAATGCAAGTATAAATTCAATTAAGTGATTGTTGCTTACGAAATCAAGAAAATGAGATGTATGTGTATACCTGTAGAAATGTTTATGTATTTGTTTTAAGATAAGAAAGTGATTTTATAGATCGATGTGAAACAAGTAATGAATTACAATTGTTATTGATAAGCTAATGTTTATATGGACATAATTCAATAAGAGGACGTTATCCTAACCTAGTCGCTACTAAGATTTTCGGGGACGAAAATCCCTAGGGGGAGAGTTGTGACAGCCCTATTTTGACCCTAGTCGGGAAGTGGTTTCGGGACCGATAAATCGAGTTGCAGAAATAATTGAATATAATATTTTATGTCTAAAATATGTGATCATGCATGTGTGAAATTTGAATGCTTTGATTTTTGTCAATTTGAATGTGTTTCTAAATAAAAAGGACTTATGTGAGCAGCTTTGAATATATGTGTGGCTTATTTTAAGTAATTAATTATTGAATGATGCAAATAAGTGGTTTGCATGTCAATTTGCCACTTTTAATGTTAGTGGCCGGCCATGATGGTTTTGGTGAGCAAAATAAGCATATTTTATACGTATAATAATGAATTTATTTTTTTAAGTAGTTTATTGATATAGTCATTATTATATAGTTTATTGATAAAAATAAAATAAGAATTTGGTGAAGAAAACAAGAACTCATCTTTGTTTCTTCACCTAGCTGAAATTCATAAAAAGAAGAAGAGTGAAGGATGGTTTTGGGACCGTTCGGTCAATTGGAGGCAAATTTGAAGGTAATTTGATGTGGTTTTGTAAATTGTTGATGAATTTGTGTTTCTCTTCTTTTTCTAGCCGAAACCCACTTGATAAATTTAGTTTATGAGGCATTTTAGATTCGGCCTTAGTGAAAATGAGTGAGGAAATTTGAGTTGAGGATAAAAGATAGTAAACAAATGTTTAGTGGACAATTTGATACCAAAATTCATATGTTTATGAACTTGTTTTTGAAAAGTATGTTACATGTGAGTGATTAGTTCATGAAGGTATTTTCGGTTATGTTTGTTTTGTATGAGTAATGGATTGTTGAGTTCATGCTATTATGAATAAAATTAATTAAGAGAGGCTTGAGATAATTAAATATGCATGTTGGTGGTAAGATGAGCATCGGTTTTGGACTTTTAAGTGTTGTTAAATACTTTGAATAATATATATAAATGGCTTTGATATGTGAAATTCAGCCAAGTGGTTATCAGCATGAGTTTAGAATTTCAATGATATTCGGCCAATTTGAATAATTCATGGCACCTCAAGCAAATTAGTTTTAGATGTTATTAAATATTGAAGATTATTTAAGCATATTACCAAATGTGATTTTAGTTAATGATTCGGTTATGAGTGCTGATTTGTTTTATAATTAGCCGAATGTGTATATGTATGCTATGAGGTGGTTTAGCTTAAAGAATATTAAGGTGCTCGGAAGGTGATTTCCGTGGATAGTTTAAGTAATGAAATTTAATTTCTGTTATGTAAAGTAATGACATTGCCGTTTGTAAATTGAGTAGTTAAAATTGTTGATTGAGCATCAAGAGCTTAAGGGGACAAACTCGGATCGAGGAAAAAACGAAGGTAGTCGTGTAGTCGATATAGCCGTATGATAACTTTTGAGGTAAGCTCTTAAACGATTAAGTTGAATTTATGTGTTTAAAGATTAAATGAATATAGATTAAAGTTTTAGTATATGTGATATATAAATATATATTTTCGAATGATTAATAATGTTCATAATATGAGCCGAAAATGGCTAGCTTACTCGATTGAATTGTGCATGGAAATGAGGTATATGCTAAAAGAGTTTTAGAGAATGATATATGATCTCTGTGTTTCGGTTAAGTAATGGTAAATAGAATGAGTATGAATTTAGTGAGGACTATGTGTGATAGCCAAATGTCTTATGAACTAATATGTGTGAATGGTATTTTTGAATACATGAGATAAGATGGAATAACCGAAAGCATCATGAGTTAAGACGTGAGTAAAATACTATGAATTTCTTGTAAATGTCGAATAGTGAATACATTTGGCTATGAAATTATGCTTTAAATTCTTGAATGTATTTGAAATCAATATAAGGAAATGGTATTTTAATAAATTATGTGATGAAATTACCGAATGAATTATGAGATGAATTATGGATTAATGTTACAAAGTAAGTGAAACTATTAATGTGATTAGGAAATTGAAGAAGGGAAATTGAGATCTTAGTAATTTCTTTGAACTTTTGGAAATTTAAGAGTAAATTGTAATAGATTTGCTTGGGACAGCAGCAATAACGTGATTTTAGAAAATCACCATAAATTGTTGGAGTTGAGTTAGAGGCTTAATAAATTATGTAATTAAATCTTGATGAGTCTATTTCTGGGGAAATTAACGGCACTTGATTTGGAGTTTTGTAGCTCCAGTTACAAATAATTTAATGACTGTTGCTCAGGAAGACAGCTTGTAGTGAATTTGTGATTATGTTGTAAACATTGACAAAACTGTTTGAGTTGCTTATAAGATATTGATTAAAACCATATGTGAATTTTGAATTGTGATGTTAGGAAATGATATATGAGTGTTAGATGGATCTTTGATGTTAAAATTTGTGAAATTATAAGTTTATAAGTATTGAATTATTGGAGATGAACATGTCATTGCCAAATGGAAAATAAAATGTTAAATAATTGTAATTAAGAACATGTTTGATTCAATATTGGTAATCAAAGTACCGAATCCATATTAAAATGAGGCTATAAGCCAGAATGACTAGTATACCTAGTCGATTTTGATATGATGAAATTGATGTACAAGATATGTATATATGGTGAGGCCAAAATGGCTAATATTAAATGTGTGCAAGTTATCTGAATGGCCTTTATGAAAATGTGTGCTATCTTATTTGTATAGTGAGGCCGAATGGTTACTTAGAAATGTAATATGGCTGAGTGGTTATTTAAATGAAAGCAAAGTATATGATGTATTAGCAAGTAATGATAAAAACATTATCTTATATATGTGCTTGTGCATGTGGTGTGACCGAATGGGCAAGTGTGAAATGTACATATGTTTATGTGTATATAATGTGGCCGAATGACCAATTGTGAAAAGTGTGTATTATTAGATATTTGATGAGGCCAAAGTTAGTAAAAAGTATATAAAATAAATTGTATTGAGATTGTATCTGAGTTTAAAGTCCCGTAGGCTTCGTGCTGGTGTTATGTTCGGGTTTTATACCTCGCAGGCCAAGTGCTAGTGAATTTGATAAAGTATATGACTACGAGATCCTATGCTAAGATGATAAATTGAACTCGTATTACACATTAAGTGATTCATGTGACAGCCCAAAGTTGACCCTAGTCGGGAAGTGGTTTCGGGACCGCTAAACCGAGTCACCGAAATGTTTGAATGTGATAATTATCGTCTAGAATATGTAATTATGAATGTGTGAAAATTTCAAGCTTCAATTTGGTTGATTTCATGTGAATTTAGTCAATAGGACTTATGTGAGAAAATTCTAAAATGTGATAGGTCAATGTGTGAGGACCTATTAGTGCATGTGGACAAAGGGGGGACTTGCATGTCAAATTCCCCCCTAATGAGTAGTGGCCGGCCATGACAAGGAATGATGGGCAAAACATGTCATGAAACATGTTTTGTTAATGGAAGAATAAAATAAGGAGTATGGGTAATAAAGAAATGGAAAACAAAAGAAAAAAAAATGTGTGGTTGCCCCCCCATTGCCGTGAGCTAATGAGAAGGAAGGAGAAAATTTTGTGTTCATCCTTTCTCATCTTCATTTAGCCTAAATTAGAAAGAAAAAAAAACAAAGAAAAATTTTCTCATCCTTTGGTTCATCCTTGGCCAAAAATTTTATGGAGGAAAGAAGAAGAAAGGTGAAGAGATTCGACCATGCATATAGCTAGGCTAAGGTATGTTTGATGATGTTCCATGAGATGCATGCATGTTTTAGTTGTTAGCTTGAGTTCTACCTAGCCCATGGTCTAAATCTTGCTATGTGATGGAAATGGCACTTGACCATGGATGCATCATTCTTGGTTGATGTTTGATGTTGTGGTGATGAGGCATGAGGATGAGTTAAGATTCGGCCTAGGTGGAGGTCGTGTTAATGCCATTGCATGCAAAACATGAAGCTTGTTAATGATGCATGTGATGATGGCTTGATGATTCTTGAACCTCCTTTTTAGCATTTTTGTGTGAGCACATATGTGCATTGGTTGCTAAATGGAGAAGAATCGGCTAGCAAGATGTGTGCTAAGGCCGAATGTAACTTTGCATGTTAATGAGCAATGCATGTGTTAAATTGATGAAAAGGGGGAGGATGCTTTACTAGTGTGTATATGTGTGTATTAAGTGTTGAAATCGACCCCAAAAATAGACATGCATATTCGGCCAAGGGGAAAGAAATTAGCTAATACGTTGTGTTGATGCATGATTTTTGCATGTATGAGACTTTAATGTCTAATGTATAAATATGGGCTAAGTGCCTTGTGTTCATCTTTTTGATGCCTAAATGATGAAATCAATTTATTTGTTTAATTAAGCTCAAGAGCAAAGGGGAAATAAATCCGATAAAGGGAAGGAAAAAGTGGTTGAATAGCTAGCGGAATCGTTCGACAACACCCGAGGTAAGTTCTTGAGTAAGAGAGCTTAAATTACAATGTGATTAAATCATGCTCTATGTGTGGCTATTGAGCCGAATGTGCAAGGACGATATGTGCCTTGTGTTTGAGTTTCGCAAATGAAAATGAAATATGAATGTGCATGATTAATTGAATGCTGTCCGGGCTAAGTCCCGAAGGCTTTGTGCTAAGTGAATATATCCGGACTAAGATCCGAAGGCCTTTGTGCGAGATATTAAATCCGGGTTAAGTCCCGAAGGCATTCGTGCGAGTTATTAAATCCGGGTTAAGTCCCGAAGGCATTCGTGCGAGTTGTTAAATCCGGGTTAAGCCCCGAAGGCATTCGTGCGAGTTGTTAAATCCGGGTTATGTCCCGAAGGCATTGTGTGAGTTACTAAAACCGGGCTATGTCCCGAAGGCATTTGAACGAGGAGCTATATCCGGTTAAATCCCGAAGGTACGTGATTTGGTAATGAATGAGCTTGCTGTAAAATTCCAGCGAATACTCGAAAAACATCCCAATATGGGGATATGTTACGTATGTGTTGAAATTAATCGAGCCCTTACAAATAAATGTTCGCTCAGTTGATAAACGAGCTACCGGCCTTCGGCTAAGTTAGTCTATTGTGTATGTACATAAGGGTTGTTAATGTTGTGAAGCAAGTTTGATATCGGTAAATTGCGTATTATGAAATATTCCATTTAGCTAAATGTGTGTTATTCTTTGTTTACGCTGGAATTCCTTGCTCAAAACTTACTAAGCATAAATTGCTTACTCGTTACATTGCTCCTCTGTTTTATAGATTTTTGGTTCTCCAGCTATCGGAATCGGGATCTTGAAGTCGAAGTCGCCCACACTATCAAAGGCTCTTTTGGGTACTATTTTGGTTGAATCTTGATATGGCATGTATAGGACTACCCATTGTTGTTTTTCGAGTACTTTATGAAATGTATAAGTGTACAGCCATGCGAAAATGGCTTGTAGAAGTGGAGTATGGCATTAGACCATTCGTGTTTATGAATGTATAGATGGTTTCATGATGTAACTATAGTTGGAATGGAAGTGTTGAGCAAATGATCAGCCACTGGAATGGCTAAGTATGATCATATGTGGGCTTATGTATGACAAGGCCCTAGTTGGTCCATGAAACCCGAAAATAGGTAAGGTTTACTTTGAAAACAGAGGCTGACAGCAGCAGTGGTGTGGATTGGAAAAATCACAAGAATTCGTAGGAGTAGAATTAAATAGTGAATAAATTATGTAATCGAACCTTGATGAATCTACTTTCATATGAAAGTAACGAAACAATCATATGAACAGTACAGTAAGAGATATTCAGGTTCTTGTGGAACAGGGCCAGAACAGTTTCTGGATTCCCTGTTCCGACTTTGGAAATTCATTATAAATTGACCAGAGATAATTAGGAGTCATACCATAAATGTATGGATTCCTCTCTGAGTCTAGTTTCCATAGAAACAAACGGTATCAGTATTGAAGCTCTGTGCAGAGAGATATCCAAGTCGTAATGGGAAAAGGTCAGTGTAGTCGACCCCTGTAACATGGGAGACTTTGACTAATAAACTGTACTAATTGGCCCGACCAAAAATTCTAGAAAAAAATACATAGGTGGGGACATGAGTCTAGTTTCAGGGAAAAATCACAAAACTGATTTTCGAGTTGTGAAACTCAAGATATGATTTTTGAAGCGACTAGTACTCAGACTGGGCAGTGTCTGGAAAATTTTTCAAAGTTTGTTAACATCTCGTGTCCGACTCCGGTGTCGGTCTCGGGTTCGGGGTGTTACAATTCAGGTATGTGATATATATATATTATATATGTGAGATTGATTTGACGAGAATTAAGAATGTGTAATGAGAAGCATATGAAAAGATGTTGTAAATTCATATGTATATTTGTATATGTGTGCATTCAGTTATTATGCAAAGTTACAAGATAGTTTTCGATATGCCATTTAACTATGAATGTTGAAAGTAAGTATGGGTAAGAAATGATACACTAGTGAAATTTGAAAGAATTAAAGTTAATCCGGAAGCTTGTAAATACTATGTTTATATGAGTTTGAGTATAAACGGAGTAAAATGATATGTGTTTGTGCATAATCGGCCAAATAGTATTGTACTCAGAAAGTGTTATGTAATTTCGAACATTTGGTTTGTTTTTTTTTAAGTTCAACTGTTTAAATTGCTTAAGACTTACTAAGCTTATGAAAGCTTACTTTGAATGTTATGTTTCTTGTTTATTTTTGAAGATCGTTGACTCTTACTATTAGCTCGAGGATCGTCAGCACTTCGTCACACTATCTACTATTGTGGTAATCATGTGATTTGGACTTAGCTTATGGCATGTATAGGATAGACTATAAGTAGAATGATATTTTGACTATTGTATATAAGCCATGCGAATATGGCATCTTATGGAAGTTTACTTTTATAAGTTTAAATTCGATCTTTGTTTGTGTCTATTAGTTATATAAATAAATGATCTTTTATTTAAGAAAAGGTTCAACATTTTACTGTTCTGATCTGATTCCTAATTTCTGGTAACCTCTCATTCTATTCCGGCGATGGTTACGGGATAGGGGTGTTACAGATTGAACCGTGACCCACTATCAATATGAGATAGGAACCAAATGGTATAGATTGAACACCACACTCATCAAAGTGATAAGTTCACAAAGGAATCAGATTGATGCCACTAGAATAGCTAGATAAGTTAATTTGAGTCACAACAGAACAAGGAGAGTTGAACAACTCACAAATAGATTAAAATTTATTAAAGGTTCAAAAAATTCCTTCTACATGTTTTATGTGATAGCCCTAATTTGACTCTAGTCGAGAAGTGGTTTCGGGACCACAAAATCGAGTCACAAGAATAATTAAATGTTATATTTTATGCCTGCTATAAGTGAAAGTGTATGTGTGAAAATTTCATGCTTTGATTTTGTCTTTTAAATGTGAAATTAATTAAAAAGGACTTATGTGTGAAACTTTGGAAATGTGATAGGTTAAATGGTAGTGGGCAAATAATGCATGGTGGAAAAAAATGTAGACTTGCATGTCAAATTCCCCACTTTAGAGGAAGTGGCCGGCCATGATGGTATGGGATACAAAATATATGCATTTTGTATTAATATTATAATGACTACATGGTTTTATAATAGGAAATAAGTATTAGAAAAAAAAAGGAAAGCCATACATCCTTGCCTTGTTCTTGCCGAATGTTTGAGAAAGAAAGAAGAAATATGCTTTGAGGATTTCGGCAATATAGCAAGCTAAAAATTTAAGGTAAATTTCATGTAGTTTTTGTTAATTTTTAATAGATGTGTGATCCTTGTTTAATTAGTCCTAAAGCCCATATTGAAATTTTGATTTGAATTGAGGTATGTGCATTCGGTCATAGAGAAAATTGAATCAAATTTGGTTGTTTGTCTTAATTAAGGAGAGAAATTTATGAATCTATAATTATAAGTGACTAAGTGGTAAAATATTGGGTTGGAGGGACTTGTATGTGAAGAGATGGCATTCGGTTAAGAGTATCTTTGACAAATTTAGTTCTTGTTATTTTGCATGAACTTAGATTAATTTGTAAGGACTTGAAAATACTAAGGAATATTCGGATGAAGTGAAATAGATAAAATGTTGAGTAATTACATGTTAAGGATGTTAAGGCTTAATTGTTAATGTCCGAATTTTATAAAGGGGGCTGTTATGCGAATTAATTTTAAGTTGTGTTATTTTATATATATATAAAATCTATAGGGTAATGTTAAGTGGATCAATTGATTGATTAAATAGTTGCTTTACATTAATTTAAGCTCAAGACCCAAAGAATCGAGATTTGGATCGGGAAAGGCGAAGTTAGCCGAGTAGTCGACACTATTGTATGAAGTTGTCGAGGTAAGTTCTTAAGTAATTTAAATTCAATTCGGTATGCTTAGAATTTGAATAAACATAGTAAGGTAAAATGCTTGATTATATAGATGTATAAATATAATGTGATGGATATATGTTTGGAGAAATGATTAGAGCCGAATGTGGCTAAATTATTAATCCGAAATAGACATAGAAATATAATATGCTGCATGTGTGTTTGAATAAATAAATTGAGCCGAATGTAGTTATACTTTTTGAATTGAAATAGACATTGAGACAAGGTGCCGAAGGTATTTTTAAATTAAAGGATTGATGAAATGGATGTGTATCAAAGTAGTTGTGTTACGACTCATACTATGTGTAATCTTAGCAATGAGCTAAGTAGTGAATGATTGTAACATCGGGCTAAAAGCCTAGCAGGCATATTGCCGGTGATATGATTCAGGTTATAATTCTAGCAGGCTACATGCTGGTATGATTTTTAGTGACTAAGAATTGATGTGTTATTGAACAAGTTAAAAATGAGTGTAAAGCCAAGTATGAGTTAAATTGTTATTAATTCGTAATAAGGTATGCATGTGAATAGTTATGAGAATTTTTGTATGTAATTTATAATTGAATGATGGCTATGATTTAAATGATATTGATTTGGTATATCCAATTGAAGGTAAGTTATATTGAATTGGTGAAACATATAAGCCTATATTGAGTTGATATATTTGTTTATGTGGGGAATTGAATAGAAATTGCATATTCGGTCATATGAAGTGTTTCATTTAATTAAAGGATTGAATTTCATGTAAGGATATATCGTATAAATAGATGTATGTATATATGGTGAATTGTATATACTTGGCCACATATGTAAGTAATTATATGATGGTATAATTGACTTTGAGTACTCGGTCAAGTTAACTCAATGGGATTAAAGTACGTCGTTAATGTTTAATTTGGCTACTATGAAATGAAAGTAAGATCGAGATATGTTTGTATGGCCGAATGGTAAGTATAAATTGAAAGTAATATAGTTTGCATGTATATAGCTGAATGGCAGGTATGAACCAGTTTGATATTTACTCAATGTAAAGATTATTATGTGAACTAGTTAAGTATATTGGGCCTTGTGAATAGTACTGAATGAGTCTTAATTGTATGCATATGTGATAATGTGTATTTGGTTATGTAGCTAATTTATGTATGTGAAAATATATGGTATTACATGAATTTATATACTTGAATGTATGTGAAATAGATTTAATAACTATTTGCTTTAGAAGTTAAAATATAATATGTTAATTTTGGCCACATGAACATGCGGTCTTAGTTATATATGTGCAAATTCAGTTAATGGGATGTTATATAAAAATTAAACTAAAGATGACATTGAACGTTTACTATTTCTTTGTATTCGGCCCCTAGGTAAACATTTATGTGATGATATAAATGAGATGGTATAAATGATTACATAGGTAAACATTTATGTGATGTAAAGTTGGGGATTGAACATTCGATAATAGTATATGATTGAGTAAAAGTATAACGTCATTGATAAAATCTGTTTATTTTGAAATGTTAAAATTATTAATTCAAACTACAGGCCAGTAGGCTGTGTGCTGTTATGAATTCAGATTGATACTTAACAGGCTTAAAGCCGGTGAGTTATAAGGAATTGACGTTAAAGAGTTTTGATGCTGAAGTGCTTTATGAATATGAACAATAAGCTAAAGGGAACAGGTATGTTTTAGCAAGTTTATGTTTGTGTTATACTGTAAATTAGTTATTGAGATTATAGTGCAAATTTCATGAGATGAAAAGAAAAATTGTAACATTTGCGGAATTAAGTCTTAAACGTTTATGAGCATGTGATTAATTGAATTATGGTTATATTTTATACAAGTAAATTCAGCGATGGTAGGAATGTAATTAAATAACTTGTGATGCAAGAGTTTATAACTTTGAAATTGAAAGTTTATTGATAATGTACATGAATATATTCGGCCGAAATGAAAGTGTTTAATATAAAGGCATGATGTGTATTATATATATATACACATTAATGGAAGTTATTAAATTGTATTTGTATAATATTACGAACGCATGGAATTAAGTTGGATATTTGAGTTGATAGATATTCAAAGTTATGTTAATATATAGAGTGTTGTTTTGCTTAAGACTTACTAAGCATTAAATGCTTATTCCGTTTCTTTGATTCTCTGTTTTATAGATTTTGGTTCGTCAGCTATTAGACTCGGGAGTGTCAAAGTCGAAGTCGTCCACACTATCTAAACCACTTTTGGTACTCTTTTAGTTCAGTTTGAAAATGGCATGTATAGGGCTGACCCTTGTTGTTAATTGAATACCCATTTGTAATGTATATTCGTATAGCCATGCGAAAATGGGTCGTATATTTTGAAGTAGAACATCATGGTCTTATGGTATGGTTATTAAGTGACATGGAAACTATGAAATAGGTGAAATTTGCCTTAAAATAGATGCTGACAGCAACAGTGTAGTATGTTTGAAAAATCACTAAAAATAGTAGGAATGGAATTAAATAGTGAATAAATTATGTAATTGAACCTTGATGAATCTATTTTCATATGAAAGTAACGAAATGATCATATGAGCCGTATTTTATGAGATGTTTAAGTTTTCGTGAAACAGGGCCAGAGCGATTTCTGGATCCCCTATTCTGACTTTGAAAATTCACTATAAATTAACCAGAGATAATTTGAAGTCATGTACTATATGTAAAGATTCCTTTTCGAGTCTAGTTTCTTTAGAAACAAACGGCATAAGTATTGAAGCCCTGTACAGGGAGATATCTAAGTCGTAATGCATGAAGGTCAGAGTAGTCGAACCCTGTAACAGGGGATACTTTAACTAATAAACTGTACTAATTGGCCTGACTAAAAATTCTAGAAAATATCTTGTAGATGGATATATGAGTCTAGTTCTAGGGAAAATTTACGGAATCAATTTTCGAGTTTTGTAACTCAAGATATGATTTTTAAAGTGACTGTGATGCAGTTAACCAGCTTATTTGGAAATTTTAAAATGAACTGTGTAAATAAATGAAATAAGTCTGTTAACACCTCGCGTTCGACTCCGGCAATGGTCTCGGGTACGGGGCATTACATTTTAAGTCTATTATTTATAGGCTCGCAAAATGGTAGCCAAATCGGCATGATTTACAATCAGATTTAATGAGATAAATGCCTATTGAATTATCCAACAAATCCATTGAAGACTTCTAAGTTTTGAAGATGCTAATAACCATGTTTATTTCTAATCTCAATTAGCTAGTCCATTTGACTTTAGAAATGAGCTGAATATGCATGAGCTGATAGGTCAAGATGATGTGAACAAGTTTAGATGCGGCTTTGGAAACCCGAATGGACATGCAACTCTTTATGATTGCTTGGACACATGAAGGATCTTCAATGCGAACAGCCGAAATTGGAAAGTCCCTTGGTGTGAACATGGGTTCCAATCGGTTTAATCAAGTATGAAACATTTGATGACATAGCTTTCCACGAAGAGTTGCTTGAAGGAAAACAAATAGTAGCTCTCACATTCTTGAAAGTCCCAATGCATGTTTCTCCATAAATGCGGTCCATGATTCAAGTACATGAACAATCAGCAGCTCCCTCATGCATGACCGTCCCAAATGCCTGTTTTCCCTTTAAATGCCATCCATTGAATCTTAAAATACATGAATAATCATCAGCTAATGTGAACAACCTACAAGACACATTAAACTCGACTTAAATACACTAATAACACAATTTAATTTGTCTGAACTAAGACATATTTAAAACATATATTAAAGATGTCCTAACTATGACATAATTAAAAATCCTTATTAAAAATGTTCAGATTCTGAAATAATTAAACTCATATTAATGATGTTCAAATTATGACATAACTAAAGACTTAATCTAATTTTAACTAAATAATTAAAACCTAATTTAATTTTTTATTCCAACAAATAAAATTCACAAGCTGAAGAAAGCTAAAGTTGAGCTTGAAGTAAGTTGCATGGCATGCATGGAGTGCATGTCCATGATTGATCAATGAACCCTGCAACGACTTCACCCCAAATTCGATTAATAAGGCCCGCAATAGCTTCCTTGAACCTCTTAGCTCGTGCACGAGTAATCAGCCCTGTTGGTAGCTCATCGATTCTTCGGCAGCCTTAGTTGGGTCTTGGACATGATCACATCAATGTGAATGACTCCAAGTAGTACAAAAATTTTAAAAAATTGGGCAGTTTGCCTTTTTTCACTCATTGTTTCTCTTTTTTTTTCAAAAAGGTCCTAAATTAAATAAAATCCATTTTTTTTCAAATTAGACCTCAAAATTGAATTTCGTTTTACAGTAGTTAAAAAAACCTAAATATGTAATTTTAATTCTTTAATTACTCATTTAAGACCCTAATTTCGATACTTGACTTAACCCACAATTTAATGACTCAATTCTACAAACCCAAAACTACTAGGTTGGGTTTTGGGTTGTAACACGAGCCTTTAGTCGAACTCATGAAGCCTTAAAAATAGTTTGGGAACAACTAGGGAAAAATTTGAAACAAAACAAAAAAAAATTAAGAAAATTAAAATTTTGGAAACAGCGGTCACACAGCCGTATGACAGAGCCCAGACTGTGTGGCTTAGGAACATGGTCGTGTGGCTAAACCGTGTACAATTCAAAAGAAAGGTCATACGACTGTGCCGTAGCCTCTCTTCCCACCCATGTGCAAATCAAAATAGTGTCACACAGTCGTGTCACAGGCCGTGTTCCAGAATGTGTGAGTATTCAAAATAAGGTCACACGACCGTGTAACTGCCTGATGCCATGTGGAAAAACCTATACTTAAAATAAAAAAGACACCTGGTCTTGTGGGGAAAAACCACAATTCAATTATGAAATCAAATCCACATTTCATACCAAACTAATTTGCATTCAAAGTTCATAAGTCCATACATTAAACACATGCCAAACTTACCATTTCATCTAATCCATTCACATTCAATCTTACAATTCCAAAGACTTTCATAAGGTTTTTATATACCCAAAGCCAACCTAAGATGCAACACATGAAATAAGTATCCAAAACATATGCAAAACACACCTATTACATGCCATATAACCCAAAGGTGAACATGTAAATAACTACTGATAAGTATCTAGATAATGTGATCTTCTGGTTCATCCGATCGCCCAATTCCACAAAGCGATATTTACAATGAAATCGAAAAATGACATGAGTAAGCTTCTATAAAGCTTAGTAAGTTCAACGGTTAAAACGATAAAACTTATCATATAAACATAGCAATTTCATTAACAAGATTAACAAACAATAAATCCTATCAACCACAGTCATTCAATAGGTAAATTTATACATATACATATATAAGTTGCGTAATCTGTTCAATCACATGAGATCATTCAATATCAAGTCACGATAATATCGGGAAATCATGCAATCCATTATACAATTCAATAATAAGTCAACTATCACCAGAAATTTGCCCGATGAATGATATAACAAATACGAGTATGCAGTTATCCACCCGAAACATGCCAAAAAGTTCAAACAAGCCAATCCAACCAAAAACATGCCTTGGCACCAACTGCCTAACCTGTAGGCTATCATTCCTCCGAAAACACGCTTGGGTACCAGGTGCCAAGCCTAAAGGCTTTACATCCACCCCTGGTAACACACCATAATTATTGTAAATATAACACGATAGTCCATAACAAATGCTAAACTTCAATATATTTAGTGGATAATCACAAGTTAGAAATCATCTCATCACAAGTCAATCTCGTACAATGTGCAACATAACCTATTGGCATGCCAATTGTATTCCATCTTATGTTCATCCGGCTCAAAACACATCATCGCTTAATAATGTTCAAAACAATTAATTTCTCAGTTCATAACAGTTTATAACAACTGAATTATACCTAAATCATTCAACAACCAAATTCACAATCAATATAACATTTCAAATTGTACTAAACTAAACTGAACGAACTAGCCAAGGCCAAACTACAAAAATCTTAACGATTTTAAGGACTAGTCAGCAACTTTCCCTTTTCCACGATTATCTACTTGTTTTTAATCTATAAAATAGTTTATTTCAATTTGTTAGCTTGTTATATAATATTCAATTTAATGCATATAGCTTTCTATTTACAAATTTTTACATTTTCCCCAAACTTTTACATTTTATTCAATTTGATCCTTAAGACTAACACATAATTATTTTCACAATTTAGCCCTATACCCATTGCTCCTAATTCATAACCATCCAAATCAGTCCTCACATGTTAAAATTTCACAAAAAAGTCATATTTTCATTATTTTCAATTAAGTCACTGAACTTAAAAATCAACAAAAACCACTTTACAAAATGGTACTATATAATTATCAAACTTAATAATTTATCATAAAATTTCAAGAACATCTCAAATTCATCAATGGTAACATTCTAAACATTTAAGACTTTTACAAATTCATCCCCGGGTTAGCTAGATTAAGCTACAACGATGTTAAAAACATAAAAATCTCTAAAATCAAGTAAAGAAATCACTTACATGCAAGGTAACCTAACTTGGCTGATACTTTTTCCTACAAAAATGGTGACTTCAGTTGACCACAAAAGAAAATAAGGAAGATGATGGTTTCAAACCTTTTCTTTTGATTATTCTTTTATTTAAAATTACAAAAATGCCATTATTTAATATATTTTTCTTTTAAAACAAGCATATATACCTTCCACTTCTTGAGGGATGGTTAAATTACCCTATTAGACCATCTAGATTTGTTTTAATAAATAATTTCACTACTAAACACTTAATAAATGACTTTTACCACCTTTCTAATTTAGTCATTTTTCTTTAATTAACTAACCAAACATTAAAATTACGAGACCAAAATTTAATATGACACTATAATAACCTCATAAATATTAAATAAATAATATTTATGAACTTACACATTAGAATTGTGATCCCAAAATCACTGTTTTCAACACCACTGAAAAATGGGTTGTTACAAAGTTCGTATAAACTTAATGAGTTCCTTGAAAGGGTGGTAGATTCCACCCGATTCTTCGAGCTACTCAGCTAGCCATAAGACCATTCTCTGGTTGGATTCTCTACATGGCAATACCGGATGCTGCATTGCTATATTGACAAAACCTATCCTTATTTATTGTTCTTTCCTTTCCTCATTACTCTTTCCCCTTACACAGGGTGTGTATTATCCCAACTAGACCTGACTGCTCACAGGCTTCCCATCATGGAACCTTGTGGTAGCCTTTCCAACTATCTGCCAAAGGATTCTTATAGCATGCTTTCCTTGGTAGACTTGATCGTGCCAGTCCTTCGCGAACTCTTTGTATCTAACCTTAGTCTCGAAGGTCCCCATGAGATGTCCATGTTATGTTTACCTTCAGTAGACTTTGCTACTCTGGCGAACTTATTCTCATTTCTACCTTTACTTGGGAACTCACCTATCTCATACCTAGAAGACGATCTACCTTGCTGGACCAACTGGTTATCGCCTATATGACTATATGAGTCTACTATTTCACTTGCACATTTCCTCCACACGAGGATATTCACTTCTCTCATACCACTTCATTTCACCATTCTTGGTAGATCTTGATTTCGGATCCTATTTTGTCATCCTTGGAAAATTTCCTTTCCGATCCTTCCTTAACAAGGCTAGCTATCGCCTGACCTATCTTTCTTTAATTCTAGTTGGCTCCTAACCCATGCCTTTTTTTGTTTTCACCACTATCACCACTTTTGTCGAATTCCTTCTGACCCGCTTACCCTACTTACACCTTCTTTGCTCTACTTCCACCTACATGGATTCTCATACTTGGTACCCAGGCCTGTACTCTTTACTTAAAGTTTTGGTGTACTTTTCGTCTCTATTCCATGGTGAACTTTAGGTTGCCATAGCTGAACTACGATCTTATACCCTTCTTATCTTGTTTCCCTTGTCCCAATGGACTTCTCATGTTGACCGTCTCGGTGGACTTACTCTATTTTGTGTTTATTGTCCCGACGGACTTATCTTTATGTTTAACACTCCTTACATGTACTTGAGATCGAGACAAGGTACGGGGCATTACCAGAAAATACAGACTATAAAATTTCATTTCAATTTAAAACCGATCAAACAAAATCATATTGTCTCCATTATGGGCCTACGAGGTCCAAATCATACATTAAAAGCAATCCGGCATAGAACTGAGAACTCAAGAAAATTTTATAAAAATTCCTAGGGTTAAGCCTTACACGCCCGTGTGGAGGAAATGCACGTGCCCGTGTCTCTTACCTGTGCTGAATTATTGGAATTTATTTTTCATTTCAAACCTACAGGGGTTTTCACACGGCCGAGCACACGCCCGTGTCCCTGGCCCGTGTCTCTCACACGGCCTAGACATGCCCGTGTCATCGCCCGTGCCCAAAAACTTGGACATTCTATTTATAACGTCACCATCCATCTGGAGGCACACGGCCAAGGCACACGCCCGTATACGAGGCCGTGTCCTCTACACAATTAAGACACACGACCGTGTTTCTGCCCGTGTGTTTACTACCATGCAAACTGACCTAAAAATTCTAAGTGCAGGGGACACACGGATGAGCGACACACCCAAAGGGCTGGCCGTGTGTCACACACGGCCTAGACACATGCCCGTGTGCCTACCCATGTGGACCTTTTTGAAAGCTATTTTCCAAGCCAAAGGTCACCCTCAACATCCATACAAATTTATAAACTACAATGGTATTTAACATGGCCTAAATATGTCTATAACCTACCTTGGCATAGTCGTTTGCATGTTAACCTCATTTCATTGATTTAACACATGCTAGGTTATCCTTTTTGTATTAAGGATTACCAGTCCGATAATCACATTTTATACTTGGCCCGTTTCATAACTCATTGCCAATTATGACCTAACCATTTCCAAGTGATTCAAATACAATAGACATATCCATCGATGGTATATCACATTAACCATCTCATGAAACATTCAAGTATGACATGCACAATTAGTAGGTTTACAACCTTCATCAAAATGAGACATATCCTATGGCCATATACAAAATGAATAGTTATATCATTCAAGCCCTTACATTGGCTAGCCAAATGACACATATAAGAAAACAACCAAGAATCCTATACATGCTATTATAACAAAATAAAAAGTTTCTATATACCAAAGCGAAACAAGTAGATAGTGTCAATCTTCACAAGTCCGTGAGCTCTGTAAAACAAGGGAAAAGAGAGGGGATAAGCATTTACATGCTTAATAAGTCTGGATAAATAGAAAGTAAACTTACCGATTAATTAGCATACAACCATATTAGGCAATAATTCCAACAAGTATGAAATAGTTTCCCTATCACATGAACTCAATCATGAAGTTAGTCTCATATCAATACATCATGTCATGACTTTTAGATGAGCTCATCAATTCAATATTTCCATTCTCTATTTCTCATGTTAATCCCATTGAATTTCTCGGAAATCTCAATGGATAGCCTAATTACCTTCAAGTCATACAAGTGATTATCTCAACTACGCACTCCCATGAACCTTACATCTTACGGTGGGATTACCAATCCAGGCTCAATCCCTTGTAGTATTAACTCATAAAGCATTGTTGGGATTACTAGTCCACACTAAATCCCTTTTAATGACAATTTCTCTCATGAGCTTGGATCTGAATTGCCAGTCCGACCTAAATTCAGTCCTCAATCGGATTACTCATTTGGGCTAAATACTAATTGCATGCATATTCTTCGAGAGGCTCGATCACTCAAGGAACACCCATTCAGGCTAGATCATTTTTTGTAATGAGATCAGTAGATTACCCGTCCGGGCTAAATACTTCTCTGCAACACATGCAGGATCTCAAGTCATGTAAGCCATAATTTAACCATTAGATTTCCCTTTTTATTTCAACTGGGACATTTATCATCGTTTCATTTACACTAGCACGTCTTATGGATTATCATGCAATGAATATCTAATTATCATATATTCAAGAACATGCATTTTTAAGTATATTAAGAGTTTACTTCGGGTTATACGAACTTACCTGGTAGTCGTTTCGGATTCGTGTTTTGGTTATTCCGAAACCTTTCGTTTTCCATGGTCGACCTCCGTAATTGGTTCCTCAAGGTCTATATCAATAAAATTAGACTATTAATACATCACATTTTTCATTTTAGGATTAAAGCTCACCCACGAGCAAAATCACTATTTTGCCCCTAACCTTTCACAATATTTACAATTTAGTCCTAAGGCTCATATAATGAAATGCATGTAATTCCTTGGCTACCCAAGCCTAGCCAAATGTTACTCACACCTATAGTAGCCCATGTTTTTCCTTCATTCTATATTTGTTTACCCATTTTTACAACTTTTACAATTTACTCCTTTAAGCCATTTCTATGAAAAACCACTTAGTAAAAGTTGTTTACCATCCTTTAAACTTTCATATTCCTTCATAAATCATCAAAATACAAACATCTCATGCATGGGTAATTTTCCAAACATGAACCCTAGCATTTGATATAGATAGAAATAGAAAGAGCATGTTACGAGGGTCTCAAAAATACAAAGAACATTAAAAACGGGGCTAGTATTGACTTACTATTAAGCTTGAAATGTTGGAAAACGCTAGCTATGGAGACCCTTAGAATTTCGGCAGCATGGAGAAGAAAATGAGTTGATTTTAGCTTGAATTTTCCCTTTTTTATTTAGTTTATAACCAAATGACGAAAATAGCCTTTTGTTCAAAGGTGGCAACTACAGCAACAACAAGCATACAACCATGCAACCATGCAAAAGCAAGCAAGTGACCGAGAATCACATCTGCTACATGCTATTGTCCAAGAAGTAATTCGATAAACTTGTCCATGTGATAGTCGACTTTTTGTTTCAATGTAACCTTTTGTATTTGCTAAGGATTAGTTAGATGCTTAGCTGATTTAGTAGCTTTTAGGTTGTAATTATGTTGATTTTATAGCTTAGACACTTGCACAAGCAAGCTTTATTTTCTTTTTATGTAATTCTTCTACTTATGTACAATGTAATTTGAACTTTTCTAGTAATGAGAGTTGCCAACTTGTTCTCTCAACTTTGTTCATCAGATTTGCTTCTATTTTAAGCTTCCAAACCACAAAATTCCTTTGCTTTTGTTTCATTGATCATTTGATTGAAACCTAACAAATGGTATCAAGAGCCTGTTGTCTTTGAGGGCCTTGATTGTGTACTATTTATGGCTGACTCATGTTTGAAAGGAAGAAGTAGAAGCTATTTTTTTGGTCTGTTTTAGTTGCTGCAAAGATGAGCTTTTCACCACCACCACCACCTGTTTTTGCTGGTGAAAATTATAATATTTAGGTTGTGAAAATGAAGACATACCTACAGGTACATGACCTGTAGAATGTTGTCCAAAATGACACAGAGCCACCTCTCTTGAGAACAAATCTGACCATTGCTCAAATCAAGCAGTATAATGAAAATTGTGCAAAGAAGTATAAGTCCATGTCATACCTTCAAAGTGGAGTTTCAGATGTGATCTTCACAAGGATAATGGCCTGTGACACTCCAAAGCAAGCTTGGGACAAACCGAAAGAGGAGTTTCAAGGATCAGAGAAGACCAGGCAACAACAAATAATCAACTTGAAAAGAGACTTCGAGAACCTGAGAATGAAGGAATCAGAGACTGTCAAGCAGTATGCTGACAGGATCATGGCCATAGTCAACAATATAAGACTGCTTGGGGATGATTTTAGAGATCAAAGGGTAGTTGAAAAAGTCATAACAACCCTGCCAGAGAAGTATGAATCAAAGATCTCTTCCCTAGAGGACTCGAGGGACCTATCAGCTATCCCCTTGACAGATTTGATAAATGCTCTCTATGTACGAGAGCAAATAGAATGGAGGAGCATTCTGAGGGAGCTTTTCAGGCCAGAGGCAGAGAAGGCTCAAGCTCAAGCTCAAGCTTCAAAGGCAAGAATCCTTGGACAGAAAAGAAAGAGAAAGGCAAGAAAGAAGCTACCAAAAAGAAGTTTCCACCTTGTGCTCATTGCAAGAAGACCACTCACCTTGAAAAATACTACTGGTACAGGCCTGACATTCAGTGTAGAGGCTGCAAATAGCTATGCCACATTGAAAAAGTGTGCATAAACAAGCCAAAAGCACAGCCACACCACCAAAGTCAAGATCAGGCTGCTGAAGATGTTGAAATACAAGAAGAGCATGTCTTCACAGCTTCTTATTTTACAAGCTCAAGCAAGGTCAGCAAGATGTGGCTAATTGATAGTGGATGTACACACCACATGGATTCATAAAAAAGTATGTTTAAGGAGCTGGACACCACCTTTGTGTCTAAAGTTAGAATTGGGAATGGTGAGTTCCTCGAAGCCAAAAGCAAGGGCAAGGTTGTGATTGGCACAAAGTCAGGTAACAAAATTATCTCTGAGGTTCTTTATGTACCTGAAATTGACCAAAATTTTTTGAGTGTTGGTCAGCTTTTGAAGAAGAGCTAGTATTTCTTTTTTGAAGGTAAAACATGTGTGATCAAAGATGTTGTTGACCAAGTGTTAGTAATAGTAGCAATGAATGATCGAAGCTTTGTTTTAGATGTGAATCAACTAGAACCAAAGATATATATAGCTCACGTTGATGAGTCAAGTTTATGGCATAGAAGGTTGGGGCATGCGAATTACAAGTCACTTGGTCTGTTGCGCAAAATGAGTCTGGTTGAAGATATGTCCTGGATCGAGCCAAAGAAGGATGTGTGTGAAATTTGTCAGCTTGGAGACCCCAAAAGAGGCTCCAATTGGTTCACACAGACATCTGTCAATCTATGAAGACCATCTCCTTAAATGGCAGCAGGTATTTTGCACTCTTTGTTAATGATTGCACCAGGTTTTGTTGGGTTAGCTTTCTAAAACAAAAGTCAAATATTGCTGACTTCTTCTACAAATTGAAGGCATTGGCTGAGAACCAAACTATCTGCAAGTGGAAATGCTTAAGGTCAAATAATGGAACCGAGTATGTGTCTCAAAGGTTCCAAAAGATATGTGATGATGCTGGGCTTCAACACCAACTGACAACAATCTACACACCACAACAGAATGGTATCTGTGGGAGGAAGAATAGGATAGTTCTTGACATGGCTAGGTGCCTTCTGTTTGAGGCCAAAATGCCTAACAATTTTTGGGCTAAGGCAGTAAACACTTCTGCTTACTTGCTGAATAGACTTCCAACAAATACAATTAAAGGTAAGACACCTTTTGAAGCTTGGTTTGGACTAATGCCAACTGTCTCACACTTGAAGGTGTTTGGTTGTTTATGCTGTATGCTTGTGCCAGTAGAGAAAAGAACTAAGCTGGAGAAAAAGTCCATGGCAGGAGTGTTTGTTGGTTATAGCAATGTGAAGAAGGGTTATATGATCTATGATCCATTGACCAAGAAGATTATTGTAACACCCCAAACCCAGCTTGGAAGTTTGGCTCGAATCTGGCGTGTCACATTGAAGTGTTTTTCGAAAACCATGTTTCCATTAAAAACACTTCTTAATAATTAAAAACTTATACCTTTTTTAAACCTTGTTAGAAACCTCAGCTGAATAACATTCTTAACAACATTGTAAAAATCTTGGCAGTTGCGGAAGCTTGATTTAAAAATAATTGCAGTTACGTGATGTTTTGAACAACAGTAGTTGCTTTGGAAAACTGTGCTCTAATACTAGCAATTATAAGAACAATAAATAAAATTCAAAATTTGAAATCCAGAAAATTGCAACGACTTTACTACAACCCACATAAAACATTTAAAAGTAATAATCAAAACTATAAAATAAACAGTGTGTGTGGCTTCCTCTGAGCCCCTCGCAGCCCCGATCCGTCTAAGGTTGGAAATTACCTGAAAGGTTAATAAACTGGGTGAGTTTACGAAAACTCAGTGTGAAATCCCCTACTATAAAAGGAACAGTCAGTCATATAAAAGAATTAAAAGTCTGGCCCCAGCCTTACTTACAGTTTCAATACCAATTAGGCCTTAGCCCATTATAACATACAGTACCAGATGGGCTTTAACCCATTACAGAATAAGAAACATTATCAGAACTAGAATCAGAATCAGAATCAGAATTAGATGACAGAATCAGAATCAGAATCAGTATTAGGTAACAGAATCAAAATCAGAATCAGTATCAGGTAACAGAATCAAAAATCAGAATGTGAATGCAATCCCAACCCAGCCTATAACCAACCGCTACACTCCATCCGTACCAGCCCTACACTCTATGTAGGGAATAGCTCAACCCACCTAGCCCTACACTCCACAGTTGCAGCATTGCTGCTCAGATATCAGTAAATTGAGGCAAAGCCTCCAGAACAGATATTTGTGGCATAGCCACCAGAATCAGATAATATGGCAAAGCCACTTAACAGAATACGTGGCACAAAGCCATCGATAACTGTAATAACTTCGGCACATAGCCATCAGTGACGGTAATATAACTAGCACACAGCCTTAAGTAAATATGATCGACACAGAGTTGTCAAAAATATGTTAGGCAAATAGCCACAGGTAAATACGTTTGGCACGAAGCCATAGTCAAGATGGCACGAAGCCATATTTAGGTTGGCACAGAGCCATCGATAACGTGTCTATAATCGGCACGAAGCCCACAATATCAATATGAAGCCCACAATAACGGCACACAGCCTTCAGTAACATGATCGGCACTCAACCATTGATCAGTCCACAGTCGTCTCGGGCGACCCGTGCGACCTTAACAGATCAGATCTTCCTCCGTACGAAATCCCAACCCATGCAACATGTCATGTATGCAGGATGTCATGCCCATATTTGAATCAAACAATCACAATCAAGTCATTCATATCACCAACATATATTCACAATCAAATCTGTCAACCACATAGTCCAAGTCAGTCACTTGCCCACAAGGGCAAAACAGTCATTTAACACCCTAGGGGCAAAATGGTAATTTTACCCTACAAGGGTATCTCGGTAATTCTACCCTACAGGGGTATTTCGGTATTTCTAGCCTACAAGCGTATTTCAGTAACTCTACCCTACAGGGGTATTTTAATAATTTTGTAAATCGGGGGTACTTTGGTAATTTTACAAGTCGAGGGTATTTCGATAATTTCACAAATCAGGGGTATATTGGTAATTTTGCAAACTAAGGGTATTTTGGTGATTTTATAAACCAAGGGTATTCTAGTAATTTTGCTAATCGAGGGTATTTTGGTAATTTTGCTAATCGAGGGTATTTTGGTAATTTGGTAAAATAAAGTATTCTAAACAGGGATAACAATACGAAAGGCCCTAAAGCCCATTCTCAGCCCAAATGGGCCCACACGCTCGTGTGGCCCTTTTAGCCCAAATCTAGCCACAAATATGAGATTCACCTAGCCTAGTCCAATATTTACTACACAATCAAACAACTTATCCAATTGGGCCCGTAGGCCCATTGGGCCCACATGACCCCTTTCGGCCCATCGCGGCCCGAAGTACCATCCTACAGCTAGAGTAGTGACAAATACACACCTGACTGGAGACTGGAGTTAATCCACACTCCGAGCACTCTTAGCCGGCACCCAACCCAACCGAGCACGCCACAAAGCGAAAGGGATCAGCCAAGAAGGGTACCGTTACTCTCCTCATGGTTCTCTCTATTTAAAGCCAGCTTCGCCTCCACTCTTATGTTAGCTTTCCAATGTGGGATCCCTCCATCATCAGAGTTTAAATTCAACACCAACTCTTGCCGCCCCCTGTTAGAAAAATAAATGCTCTTTGCTTGCCATGGGATTCGAACCCATGCCTCCCCTTAAATGCTCCATACGCTACTTGCCACTAAGCCATAAGGCTTTTTGTGTTACAATTTCTCCAACAATATTCTTAAGGCCTACCTACTACACCTAGGGTTTGATTCACCTTAAACCAAAATTTTTGCTAGAGTCCAGGTTTGAACCCAAGACTTCTCCAACACTTCTTAGCACACTTAACCACTAAAACAAGCCTTCAACTACGAAATTTTCATGCACAACAGAATATTATAAGCTGCTTTCAACCGCTCCCATGCTTAAGGCCCAAAACTTCTAGGCCCAAATTCAGAGTGTTACAATTATAGTAAGAAGGGATGTAAATTTCAATGAAGCAAGCTGTTGGAAGTGAAGTGGAACTGATGCAAGTCTATTTGAGGTAGATCAAAATGAACTTGACCTGTAGCATGTTGAGATTGAAGCTGAAGTAGATGTTGACTATGATGATGCAACTGTTAGGGGCACAGAACACTAGCAGAAATCTATGAAAGTTGTGCTGTGACCAGGGTTGAGCCTTCCTACTATGATGAAGCTGCACAAGAAAGCTACTGGCAAGAAGCTATGGAAGCTGAATTAAGGATGATTCAAAAGAATGACACTAGGGAGCTGGTTAATAGGCCAGAAAACAGAAAGGTTACTGGTGTCAAATGGGTGTTCAAGACCAAGAACAATGCAGATGGGTCACTGAACAAGTACAAGGCCAGTTTGGTTGTAAAAGGCTACAGTCAGTAGCAAGGGGTCTATTTCTTTGAAACCTTTGCACCTGTTGCAAGGTTGGACACCATAAGGCTATTGTTTGCCATAGCAGCCTAGAAACAGTAGAAAGTGCATCAATTAGATGTAAAATCAGCTTTTTTAAATGGATTTCTCAAAGAGGAAATCTTCATTGAATAGCCTGAAGGCTTCAAGGTTCTTGGTGAAAATAGAAGATCTACAAGCTCAAAAAGGCTTTGTATGGCCTAAAATAGGCTCCAAGGGCCTGGTATGACAGGATAGATGCCTATCTGTCAAGGCTCGGGTTCACAAAAAGCATAAGTGAGCCTACTCTTTATGTTAAGAAGGTAGGAGAGGAGACTGTACTGATTGTGTCTCTGTGTGTTGATGACTTGCTAGTCACTTGCAGTAAAAGTGAGCTAATGGAAGACTTTAAGAAGCAAATGCAAGACATTTTGAGATGACTGATCTTGGTTTGATGACATACTTCCTTGGTATGGAGGTAAACCAGGAAGAACAAGGCATTTTCATAAGCCAACAAGCATTTGCACTGAAGGTTCTAAGAAAATTTAGTATGTCAAAGTGCAAGCCTGCTAGCACTCCTATTGCACTAGGAGAGAAACTGTCAAGCACAAGTGAGCATGATTGAGTTGATGAAAAGGGGTATAAAAGTTTGGTTGGTTGCTTACTCTACCTGACAGCAACGAGGCTAGACATTATGTATGCTGTTAGCTTACTCTCGAGGTTCATGCACTGCTGTAATGTTGCACATTTCAAAGCAGCAAAAAGGGTCCTAAGATATGTCAAAGGGACTTTGAATTTTGGTGTGAAGTTTGGAAAAACAGAGGAGCTAAAACTTGTTGGTTATTCAGACAGTGACTGGGCTGGCTCAGTTGATGACATGAAGAGCACATCAAGCTACTTCTTTAGTCTAGGCTCAAGTGTTTTTAGTTGGAGTTCAAAAAAGCAATAGACATTAGCTCAATCCACTATAGAAGCTAAATACATTGCAGCTGCTACTGCTGTTAATCAAGCCATTCAACTTTGACAGCTATTGGATGACTTGAATGCTAGTCAGATGGAAGCAGCTAAGATTAAAGTCGACAACCAGTCTGTTATTTCCATTTCTAAGAACCCTGTGTTGCATGGAAAAACAAAGCATTTCAAGATCAGATATCACTTTGTGAGGGAAGTAGAATTGGCTAAGGAAATCTACTTGGTACATTGTTGTTCGAGGGATCAGATTGCTGATATTCTGACCAAGCCATTGGCTATTGCAAGGTTCAAATGTTTGAGGAAGGATATAGGAGTTAGCTGCTTAGTAGCCAAGGAGGAGTGTTCAAAGGTGGCAACTATAGTAGCAACATGCATGCAACCATGCAACCATGCAGGAGCAAGCAAGTGACCGAGCATCACAACTGCTACATGCTGTTGTCCAAGAAGTAATTCGATAGACTTGTCCTTGTGATAGTTGACTTTTTCTTTCAATGTAACCTTTTGTATTTGCTAAGGATTAGTTAGATGCTTAGCTGATTTAGTAGCTTTTACATTGTAATTATGCTGATTTTACAGCTTAGACACTTGCACAAGCAAGCTTTGTTTTCTTTCTTTGTAATTCTTTTAGTTATGTACAATGTAATTAGAACTTTTCTAGTAATGAGAGTTGCCAACTTGTTCTCTCAACTTTGTTCATCAGATTTTCTTCTGTTTTAAGCTTCCAAAACACAAAATTTCTTTGCTTTTGTTTCATTGATCATTTGATTGAAACTTAACACCTTCCTTACTAAACTTCCAAAATTCTCCACACATGCCCATTTTTGTCCAAAAGCTTATAAATTGGGTAAATTACTCTTTAATGACCTCTAATTAATAAACCATAGCAATTTCATACTAATTGTTTTTAGAACCCAAGTTTTACAGTTTATTCAATCTGGTGCCTAATTTCCAATTGGACACCTTGCACATAGAATTTCTTCATGAAACTTTAACACATGGTTATTCTCATATCCTAGACTTTATAATGATCATAAAATAATTATTTTAACATTGTATTTATGGTTTCAAAACCATTATTTCGACTAGGCCTTAATTCAAGATGTTACATTTCTCCCCCTAAGGGACTTTCATCCTCGAAAGTCTTACCAGTAAATAGGTTCGGATATTGATTTTTCATAGCTTCTTCAGGTTCCCATGTGGTCTATTTCACTCCGTGTCTATGCCATTAAACTTCCACCAAGGCTATATTCTTGTTCCTCAACTGTTTGACTTCTCGAGCCAAAATCTTAACCGGTTCTTCACCATAGGTCATGTCCGATTTAATCTCAACCTCCGTCTGTGAAATCACATAAGAGTGGTCCGATCTATATCTACGCAACATAGACACATGGAATACATCATGAATCTTTTCTAATTCAGATGGCAGTGCTAAGCGGTAGGCTAACGGTCCAACTTTCTTAGTAATGTCGCATGGTCCAATAAACCTTGGACTCAGTTTGCCTTTTCGACCAAATCTCAAAACCTTTTTCCATGGAGATACTTTTAAGAACACTTTATCTCCAACTTGAATTTCAATCTCCTTTCTTTTCAAATCAGCATATGGCTTTTGCCTATCCGATGCCGCTTTCAAAAAATCACGTATCACTTTAACCTTTTCTTTAGTTTCTTTGATCAATTCAACTCCATGAATCTGGTGTTCTTTAAGTTCTATCCAGTACAATGGTGTCTGGAACTTTCGCCCATACAATGCCTCATAAGGTGCCATTTTTAAACTCGTTTGGAAACTGTTGTTGTAATCGAATTCCACCAATGACAAGTATTTTTCCCAACTACCCTGAAATTTAAGAACATAGCACCGTAACATGTCCTCAAGAGTCTGAATTGTCCGCTCTTACTGACCATCAGTCTGTAGGTGGAATGCCGTACTAAAACTCAACTTTGTACCCAAGGCTTCTTGTAGTTTCTTCCAAAATCTCGAAGTGAATCTTGGGTCCCTATCTAAGATGATCAACAACGGTAACCCGTGTAATCTGACAATCTTGGATATGTATAAGCCGACCAATCTATCAAGAGAGTAATATGTTCGTACTGGAATGAAATGAGCCAATTTCGTGTCTATCAACTATAACCCAAACAATATCTTTCTTTTTTGGGGTCAACGGCAGTTTAGTCACAAAATCCATGGTAATTCTATTCCATTTCCATTCGGGGACCATCACAGGCTGTAACAAACCCGAAGGTACTTGGTGTTCAACTTTAACCTGTTGACATATCAAGCATTTCGATACAAATTCAGAGATATCTCTTTTCATACCATTCCACTAGTACATTGTCTTTAAATTATTATACATCTTAGTACTTCCCGGATGAATAGATAAACTACTATCATGTGCCTCTTGCAAATTTTTTTGGATAAACTCATCATCTCTTGGTACACAGATCCTATCTCTGAACATCAAGCGGCTGTCAGAACCAATCATAAAATCTGATTCAGTGCTTGACTTGTATTGAGTTCTCTTGGCTTGCAAATCACTATCATTGACCTGGGGTGCATAAATTTCTTGTATAAATGTTGGATTGGCTCTTAACTCTGCCAAGACTGAACCATCATTTAACAATGCCAATAGTGTGTTCAAGGCTCTCAAAGCAAATAAGGATTTTCTGCTTTGTGCATCTGCAACCACGTTCGCCTTTCCCGGATGGTAGTCAATGATCAATTCATAATCTTTAATCAACTCTAACCATCTCCTTTGTCCCAGAGTCAATTCTTTTTGAGTCATCAAATATTTCAAACTCTTGTGATCGGTGAATACACAACATGTCTCATCATACAAATGGTGTCTCCAAATCTTCAGGGAAAATACAATGGCGGCTAGCTCCAAGTCATGTGTTGGATAATTTTTTCTCGTATGGCTTCAATTGCCTCGAAGCATAGGCTATCACTTTACTTTCTTGCATCAGCACACAACCCAGTCCAATCAAGGACACATTACTGTAGACCACGAATTCTTTTCTCGGTTTGGGCTGCACTAAAATTGGAGCTTTCGTTAGCAACGTCTTTAACTTCTCAAAGCACTGTTGACACTTTTCTGACCATTCAAACTTAACATCTTTTTGCAGCAACCTGGTCAAAGGAGTTGCAATCATCAAAAATCCTTTTATGAAGTGTCGATAGTAACCAACTAAGACCAAAAAGCTTCTAACCTTGGTTACGTTCTTCAGCAACTTCCACTCGACAATAGCAGATATCATATTTGGGTCAACTCGGATGCCTTCACCCTAAACAATGTGACCCAAGAATCCTACCTCTGGAGCCAAAACTCGCTCTTGCTAAATTTAGCATAAATTTTCTTGTCTCGCAAAGTTTTCAAAATAGTCCTCAAATGCTCAACATGTTCGGTCTCATCCTTAGAATAAATCAGGATATCATCAATAAAAAACAAATTTGTCTAAGTATGGCTGAATATCCTATTCATCAAGTCCATAAACACAGCCGATGCATTTTCAACCCAAAGGCATCACAAGAAATTTGTAATGGCCATAACTCGTTCTAGAAGCAGTCTTAGGTACACCTGACTCTTTTACTCGCAGCTGGTAGTAGCCGGATCTCAAATCTATCTTAGAAAACACAGTGGCTCCCCTCAATTGATCAAACATGTCATCAATCATAGGTAATGGGTACTTGTTCTTGATGGTTACCCTATTGAGTTTTCGGTAGTTTATACATAATTTCATCGAACCATCTTTATTTTTCACGAATAATATGAGAGCATCCAAGGCAAAAAGCTTGGTCTTACGAAACCCTTATCCGTCAATTCTTGTGATTGTGCTTTTAACTCTTTCAACTCGGTTGGTGTCATCCTATACGGGGCAATAGAAATAGGTGTTATTCCTGGCATCAACTCAATACCAAACTCTACTTCTCTAACGGGAGGTAATCCGCGTAGCTCTTCTAGAAACACATTCGGATACTTGCATACTATCGGTACCAATTCCAACTTCAACTCAGATTGTTTAGTATTCAACACGAAAGCAAGGTAGACTTTATATCCTTTTCTCATATACCTTTGAGCCATCATTGAAAAATTACGACCGGTGGAGTATCCAACTCACTTGAATCAATACGGAGAATCTCACCACCTGAGCATTTCAATTCGATATACTTTCTACCATAATTTACAATCACATCATGAAGAACTAACCAATCCATGCGAAGTATTACATCATACTCATCGAATGGCAATAACATAAGGTTAGTCGAAAAACAATGACCTTGAATCGTCAAGGGACAACTCTTACAGACTTTATCAACAAGGACTGACTTTCCTAGTGGGTTTGACACCTTAATCACAAATTCTGTAGGTTCTACAGACATGTTCATGCTAGACACCAATTTCATGCAAATGTACGAATAGGTTGACCCTGGATCAATTAAGGCAATGACACGAGTATTATAGATAGAAAATATACCCGTGATAACTTCGAGAGCAGAGGCTTCCTCTCGAGCGCGTATTGCATAAGTTCTTGTCGGGGCTCGTGCCTCTAATTTTGCAGTAGCATCTTTAGCAATGATTCGACTGTCGCTTGCACTTCTGGGATGTCTCAGAGGTTTAACTCGAGAAATAAGAGCTTTCGACTTCGGAGCTAATTCAAACTCTTTATTAGCTCGTTCCAAGAAATCTCTAAGGAAGTGGTCAAGAGAACCACATCTATAGCATGCTCCGCTCCTCATTCGACATTCTCCAAAATGAAACTTATTACAAGTTTTATATCTCGACTTTTGATCATCTATGCTTCCCACACTAGTCACCATAGGGGAAGAAGACTTCGAGTTGTGACGCTTAGAACTTCTTGTCTTACCCGAATATCCCACCGATGCAGTGGAGCGTTCTTGTTGACCTCTCGATTTCTTTGAGGGAAATGGATGCATCTTACCACTGGATCTCTTACTTGAAACTTGAGTTTCTCTTATCATTTTTTTCTTTCATTATTAAGCTCTTCGGCCTTCTTGGCCCGATCAGCTAATGCAACAAATTCTCTTATCTCAAGGATCCCAATTGGCAACTTAATTTCCTTATTCAAACCTTCCTCGAAGCGCTTACACATTTCCACGTCTGTTTGAACCCATTCATTCGTATACTAACTTAACCTTACAAATTCTCTTTCGTATTTTGATACGTTTCTATTTCTCTATTTGAGTTCCAGGAACTCCTTTCGTTTCTGATCTAAGAACCTCTGACTGATGTACTTCATTTTAAACTCAGCTTGGAAAATTCCCATGTGATACTCTCTCTCTGTGCCACTAAGGATACAGTCTTCCACCAGTGGTATGCAATGTTCTTCAATAACGACACTGTATATTTCCAACTCTCCTCAGGAGTACAAAACAGTTCATCAAGAACCCGCATGGTATTCTCAAGGCAAAACTCAGCATGTTCAGGATCATCATCAATTATGGCCTTAAACTCTTCGGCTCTATATTTCCTAAGCTTATCCACTGGGGCTTTACCAATTCTTATAGGTAACATACCTTGTGGCACTTCTTCTTCAGGTCGAGCAGGGGGTGGAGGGGGTCGTGGTATATTAGGGCGGTTTCTTAAGTAATCCTAAACCACTCATCCATCATCTCGAAAAAGACAGCCTTCACCTCTTCCCGGCCCTCAGACATAGGCCTTCTACTACTACTAGAAGTAGCTCATTGTACGAAAGCTGGAGCATGGCTCTCAACTCCCTCGGACTCATCTTGGGCTTGGTCAGAAGACATTTACTATATTCAAATACAATTAAAAGAGTTAGGAGATGTCACACTATCATAACTTGTATAATGGCATGTATAGCTAGACTTGTTACATGCTAAGTTAGTCCAAGAATTAACTAAATCGTAGCTCTAATACCACTAAATATAACACCCCTTACCCGTACCTGAGATCGAGATAAGGTACGGGGAATTACCAAAAAATACAGACTATAAAATTTTATTTCAATTTAAAACCGATCAAACCAAATTATACTGTCTTCATTATGGGCCTACGAGGTCCAAACCATACATTAAAACCAATCCGGGACAGAACCAAGAACTTAAGAAAATTTTACAAAAATTCCTAGGGTTAAGCCTCACACGCCCGTGTGGAGGCAATGCACGCGCCTGTATGCTTGGGAACACGCCCGTGCCCCTTACCCGTGTTGAATTATTAGAATTTATTTTTTATTTTGAACCTCTAGGGGTTTTCACACAGCCAAGCATACGCCCGTGTCCCTGGCCTGTGTCCCTCACACGGCTTAGACACGTCCATGTCACTGTCCGTGCCCAAAAACCTAGACATTCTATTTATGACATCATCATCCATCTAGAGGCACACAGCCAATGCAGAAGCTCGTGTACGAGGCTGTGTCTTCCACATGGCCGTGTCTCTGCCCGTGTGTTTACTACCATGCAAACTAACCTAAAAATTCTAGGTACAAAGGACACACAGCTGAGTGACACGCCCAAGGGGCTGGCCGTGTGTCACACACGGCCTAGACACATGGCTGTGTGCCTACCCATGTGGACCTTTTTAGAAGCTCTTTTCCAAGCCAAAGGTGACCCTCAACATCCATACACATTTATAAACTACAATGGTATTTAACATGGCCTAAATATGTCCATAACCTACCTTGGCATAGTCTTTTGCATGTTAACCTCATCTCATTGATTTAGCACATTCTAGGTTATCATTTTTGTATTAAGGATTACCACTCTGATAATCACATTTTATACTTGGCTCATTTCATAACTCATTGCCAATTATTGTAACGCCCCGAATTTAGGCCTCGAAGGAATAGGCCTTGAGTGTAGGAACGCATAAAAGTTTAGGTGTGCGAGAAATATCACTAATTATGTGTAGATTTTGTGGCCAAGTATTTGGGCATATTTGGGGGTGCTTGGGAAGCCCGGGTTCAAGTCTGGGTGTTTGCAAAATTTTAAGTTTTGGGCTCTTAAGTGAACCTGGATGTTAGCTTATAAGACTTATAATAATTACTGGGTGTTTTATGACACAAAGAGAGAAGGGATCTAGTGGCAAGATGGCGCTACATGTGTGGCAGGGAGTCTGAGGTTCGAGGCATAGCATGTGTAATTGTATGTTTATTTTGCTTCTTGAGCTGGGGAGGTGTTGGAACTGGACTGGAACTCTGTGGTTGAATTGGTCATAAGAATTGAATTGAATTTGAATGGGGAGTTAGAGTAAATCAAGGAGAAAATTCGGTGGAGGAGATAAAGGAGGAGCTTTAGGAGGAAATTGTGGAGAAAATCAAGGGGTTTGGAATGAAGGGGAAAAACTAGTGCCGTTTGTGATAACTAATTCAGCTTTGAGGGAGTAGTTTCCCATTTTTCGGGATTATGAGCATTTTGGGAGTTCTCTGTTGCACTTCTTAGCTGATTCTTGCTAGGGGTCTTTCGGGTTTCCTGTACTTTTTTAAATTTTATTTTTGGAGTAGCCGAATTGTTACCATTTGGGGTATTTTGTTCATGTTGGCTTGTCACCTTTTCTTCCCTCTGTTAAGAGTTTCCTCGTGGATAAAATACCCTTCTTTCTTCTCCTCAATCCCATCACATTTTTGGTTGACCTATTCTTCGCTCTCCTCTCATTCTCTCAACCTAGCCGAATACATATTTCTTTACTCCTTCTCCATTTCCTTTTTTGGTTTTCTTCTCCTAGTTGACTTTCTCTTCTTTATTTTCTCCATTTTCTTTTAGCTTTTAGTTCTTAATCCTTGTGACCAATATCCGGATTCTTCTCCCCCTCTTTGTTCTATTTACAGTTTGGTAGTGGTTCTTTAACAATTGGTGAGTTACTTGATTACTACTTGTTTTCTCTATTCTTGCAATATGTTTAAGTCTATTCCTTCTTACACTTTTCTAAAGCCGACTGCCCTTTTCTCCTTGTGTCCTCTTATAGCCAAACCTCTCTCTCTATTTTTGTTATCGATTTGGCAAGTAATATCTATTAATCGAACTTGCGATGAGCAAAGGGGGTTCTAGCAATAAGGTGATGATAGTGGTGTCGACTGCTAGTGGACGCGTAGCCTCTGCCCCCAAGTTTAAGCTACATAGGGTATCGATGGTTTGGGACTTTCTGCCAGGTTGCGGAAGGGTGACTGCACCAAACTTTGGATTAGGTAGGCAAATTACAGTCGACCGATCTACTCAAGGCAAGTGGTAGTCGATCTTTCGGTTAAGTGGTTGTTAAGAGTTTTTCTAACACTATTTGATTAGTGATTAACTGAATGTTATGTTTGAATATAGGTTGTAGCGATCGTGAATTCTTAGTACTCTACGTGATCAGGTGTGTAATCGTATACCTTATTTTGATAATCGGCTGAAAAGCCAAAAATGTGTATGTTGTTTACTTTGCTATGACTGTAGATCGATAAAATGCCAAAAAGCCGAAAATATGGCGTATGATGCCACACGAGCGTGTGATCGTACGTGTGGTGAATCGAGCTCACGGAACGTGGGCGTACGACGAGGAAGGCCACCATGAGCGAATTCGTAGGCTTAGGTCGTAGTGGGCCATTTGGTCCACGAAATGGGCCAAATAGGCCTAATAGGCACGTAGGACTGCTTCTGTCAAATCAGCTGCTAGGTGGAATATGGTTGGGCTTGTTGTGTCGCGTACATGACATAGGCCGTTCTAGGCCACATTAGGCCAGACTGGGCCGTGTGGGCCCAATGGGCTTGTGGGCCTACACGGATAACATATATGTTATGTGGTAAGTTGTGAACTGGGTTTTGTCGTTCATACAGCCGTGAATAGTTTTGGGTTAAATGGGCCATATGGGCCCAATGATCCCGTGGGCCTGCGTGGGGAAATTTCACTGTTAAGCGGGAAGTAGATAGACTTGTCATGTTGCACACATGACTTAGGTTGTTTTCGGCCTCGATGGGCCGTGTGGGCCCACACGGATAAAATTTACAGTAAGTGGCTATTAATGAACTGGGCTATGGTGTACACATAACCGTATCTGAATTTGGGCTAAATGGGCCACATGAGCGTATGGGCCCATTTGGGCCGAATAATGCGCCTTGGGCCTATTTTCATCGATAGACCGTTAGGGTTGTAAAAGTCGCTCGAGGCGACTGTAAACCTTCGGATGGGCTGATAAGCATGTTTAGGCCAAACTGTTTAAAATTATCGAAATACCTCGATTTTGTAAAATTACCGAAATACCCCCGATTTGTAAAATTACCGAAATACCCTCGGTTTGGAAAATTACCAAACTACCCCTATAGGGTAAAATAACTGTTTTGCCCTTGTGGGTAAATGACTGACCTAGACTATGAATTTGACTGATTTTACTGTGATTGTATGACTGTGTTTTAACTAACTTGACTATGGTTGTAAAACTGATATACTTTTAAAATATGTTTAAAAGACTGTTACTGAGCATGGCCATTCTGCATACACGTGTGATGATTGATCATGACATACACGACATATTGCATGGGGTTCGGACATTGATATGGAGGAAGTACTATTCTGGTAGGGTCGCACGTGTCGCACGAGATGACTGTGGATCCAGTATTGATCTGTTAAGGTCGCACGAGTCGCACAAGACGATTGTGTACCGATGGACTGCTTAGTGCCACTTAATCTGATTATGGCTTCGCGCCAACCTAAAAATGGCTCTGTGCCATCTTGACTATGGCTTTGTGCCAAACGTATTTACCTGTGGCTTTGTGCCAAACATACTTATTGATGACTCTGTGTCGATCATATTTATCCAAAGTTGTGTGCTGATTATATTATCGTCGCTGATGGCTATGTGCCAAACATAATATAGTTACCGATGGCTTTGTGTCAATTATAATACCGCTACTGTAGGCCTAGAGCCGTATATATACTAGCGGCTTTTCTGTGATTTTGGTTAGTGCCGCAACCGGTGCTAATTCTGGAGTGTAGGGATTAGTGGGTCGATTTTATCCCCACGTAAGTGTAGGATTGGTATGGGTGGTGTGTTGGCTGGATCGGGGTGGGATGCATCCTCATGCTGTTGCATCTGTTTATGAAATCTATCATTGTATTGGGCTTAGGCCACTTGTTCTGTTATTGGTTTGGGCTAGGCCGAATTGATTCTGTTATGGACTGTGACCCAAATGATGTTGTAATGGGCTATGGCCAACGTATGCTCTGAACTGGACTGTACTGTTGCTGTTAAAGGGCTCTGGCCCAGACTATTTCTGTTTCTGTTTTGGTATACTGACTATTAATCTAGTAGGGGGATTACACACTAAGTTTTCATAAACTCACCCCATTTATTAACTATGCAGGTAATCCCCAGCTTTAGGAGGATCAGTGCTGTGAGGGACTCGGAGATGGCCACACGACTACTTTTGGACTTTATTTATGTTTTAGATTCTGTTTTGGGTTTTCAACTTTTGTAATAAGGCCTCTTAAAGTTTTTGGATTTTAACTTTGGGTTTTATTTACTTCGATTTATAGCTATTTTTAAACAACACTACGTTTCCACAACATTCTCAGAACGGTTTCGCAACTTAGTTTTTAACATCATGTTTTCGTAAATCAGTTACTTTTAAAATTAGCTTCCACAACTTAAAAGAAATTTTGGGAATAGAATTAATAACTTTTCATTGTACCACTTTATAAAATAAACTAACGTAACTGGGATTTTACTCAAGTTTTCTTTAAGAAGGGTTTTCAATGAAAACATGGTTTTCGAAAAACACTTCAATGAAAACATGGTTTTCAAAAAACACTTCAATGTTGCATGTCAAATTCGGGCCTAACTTCTAGGCTGGGTTTAGGGTGTTACAATTATTTCCTAGCCATCTCCAAGTGATTCAACCACAATACACATATCCATCCATGGTATATCATATTAACCATGTCATGAAACATTCAAGTATGACATGCACAATTAGTAGGTTTACAACCTTCATCAAAATGAGACATATCTTATGGCCATAACCACTCCAAGTGATTCAACCACAATACACATATCCATCCATGGTATATCACATTAACCATGCCATGAAACATTCAAGTATGACATGCACAATTAGTAAGTTGACAACCTTCATCAAAATGAGACATATCTTATGGCCATAAACAAAATGAATAGGTATATCATTCAAGCCCTTACATTGGCTAGCCAAATGACACATATAACAAAACAACCAAGAATCCTATACATGCCATTATAGCAAAATAAAAATTTCTATATACCAAAGTGAAACAAGTCGACAGTGTTGACATTACTCCAACTGTCTTCCAATCTTCACGAGTCCGCGAGCTCTGTAAGACAAGGGAAAAGAAAGGGATAAGCATTTACATGCTTAGTAAGTTTGGATAACTGGAAAGCAAACTTGCCGGTTAATTAGCATACAACCATATTAGAGAATAATTCCAACAAGTATGAAATAGTTTCCCTATCACATGAACTCAATCATCAAGTTAGTCTTATATTAATACATCATGTCGTTAGCTTTATATAAGTTCATCAATTCAATATTTCCATTCTCTATTTATCATGTTAATCCCGTTGAATTTCTCAAAATCTCGATGGATAGCCTAATTATCGTCTAGTCATACTAGTGATCATCTCAAGTACGCATTCCCGTGAACCTTACATCTTACGGCATGATTACCAATCCAAGCTAAATCCCCTGTAGTATTAACTCATAGAGCATTGTTAGGATTATTAGTCCAGGCTAAATCCCTTTTAACGATAATTGCTCTCATGAGTTTGGATCTAAATTGCCAGCCCAGTCTAAATTAAGTCCTCAATCGGATTACCCGTCCGGGCTAAATCCTAATTGCACCCATATTCTTCCGAAAGCTTGATCACTCAAGGAACACCCATCTGGGCTAGATCCTTTTTGTATTGAGATCAGCGGATTACCCGCCTGGGCTAAATCTTTCTCTACAACAGATACAGGATCTCAAGTCATGTAAGCCATAATTTAACCATCGGATTTCCCTTTTTATTTCAACCGGGATATTTATCATCATTTCATTTACACTAGCACGTCTTGTGGATTATCATGCAATGAATATCTAATTATCATCTATTCAAGAACATGCATTTTTAAGTATATTAAGAGTTTACTTTGGGTTATACGAACTTACCTGGTAGTCGTTTCGGATTTGTGTCTCGGTTATTCCGAAACCTTTCGTTTTCCACGGTCGATTGGTTCCTCGAGGTTTATATCAATAAAATTAGACTATTAATACATCACATTTTTCATTTTAGGATTAAAACTCACCCCCGAGAAAAATGACTATTTTGCCCCTAACCTTTCACAATATTTACAATTTAGTCCTAAGGCTCATATAATGAAATGCATGTAACTCGTTGGCTACCGAAGCCTAGCCAAATGTTATTCACACTTATAGCAGCTGATGTTTTTCCTTCATTCTATATTTTTCTACCCATTTTCACAACTTTTACAATTTAGTCCTTTAAGCCATTTTTGTAACGCCCAAAAATACCGAAACCCAAAAATCTTGAAATCTCAAATTTTTTCTTTATGTTGTGTGCTTAGCATTTCTGGTTAAGTGTTAATTATGTGATGATAGGTCTTGGTTAAGGTTTGAGTTCGAACCTAGGGGTAAAAGAAATTATAGTTGAATTATTAAAAGAACCCTGAGGGCAAGTTGGTGGGCTTTTGAATAAATGATGGGAAAATTAGACAAAAAAGAGTCTATTGACCTAGGGGATAAGTGGTGTGTTGCTAGTGTCAGAGGTCTGGGGTTCGAATCCCACTTTGATCGAATAAGAGATTTATTTTTGCTTAAAAGATGGACAGAGGTGGTGTTGGAGTTGAACTCTGTAGGGAATGATAAGAGGAGAAATTTGAGGAGAGGATCAAGGGGTTATCAGGGAGAAAAACAAGGAGATGAGGAGTAAGGATGAGGTGGAGCCAAATTGGGAACTTGGGCTTGAGAAATTCGGCTATAGGGGGCTATAAATAGGTGTTGAATGGGAGGTGGCCACGCTAATTCCGAATTCCCTTCACCTTGTTTCCAGAAACGCTTTTCCCTAAAAGTCAGAAACCTTTTGTTTTACTCTATTTTCTCTGTGTCAATTTCCCCTACTTCCTCTACACAATATTCTTTGTTTCGCTTTTGGTTTAGTTGACTTCTTCTTCCCTTTTTCCTCGGTGCCGAATAATCATTTGTCTGCCATTCAAATCTCAAGGGTTGAACACCTCTTTGGCCAAATACCCTTGGTGCCACCATTACCCTTTCCATTAAGTCGGTTCTAGTGTAAGTGTTCGCTCTTCCAATCGGTTTATTTTGCTAATATCAACTATTTTCCCTCACTTCTTCTAATTGGCCTTGGTTAGGAATAGGTATCGAATCTCAGTCTTTGGATCTCTGCCGATTTGCTCCTCAGAGGAGAGACTTTGGTAAGTACTCTGGATCTTAGTTGGCCGAATGGTCATAGTTAAGGTAAGGGGGACTTGTGTTGGATACAAGTCACCTATTATTTTGGTTTTAATAGTGCTTAAAAAAGGCTGTTATAACTTGTCGCGCAAGGTAAGGTGAAAAGTGAGGTTTCGGTTTTGCTAAAGATATGTATGAAGCATGCGATTAATTAAAGGGTGATATCGATTGTAGGTTCGGGGCTAAAGAAATCACAACACGTTTTATTACCAGGTGTGTACATACACTGCACACACAAGTAGATCGGCAGATCCTGAAAAGTCGAAATACCGAAAAATCGAAATGCTGAAAAGCCAAAAGTTTGGCTACGGTAGTCTTGCGAGTGCGTGAACACTCGTAAGGGGGAAATCGATAGGTTGCCTGAGGCCCATGGGCAATTCGATGGACTTGGGTTGTGAATTGGCCAAACGGGCCAGAATGGGCTAAATGGGCCCGATGGGCTGTTGGGCCATAGTAGGAAAAAATTGATAAGAGATGTTATGTGACGAAAAATTGTATGTGAGCATAATTGTAAATGTGATTGGGCCTAATGGCCGTATGAATGTGATTTGGGCCTAATGAGCCACATAAATGTGATTGGGCCTACTGGGCCATATGAAAGAGATTGGGCCGAATGGGCTATATACAGGTATGTGGATTTTTCTGGACTTTGTAAGAGGTTTTAGGCCTAGTATATGATGACTGCATAAAACTTAATTAATTTGTTAATGACGTGGACAAGTCATAGGGTTAAGGTGTGGCAACAGGTATGTGCATGTCTAGGATTGTATCAAGGGGAGCTTGGTACTTAAGCGGTCTTAATGACCCACCTCCTCTTCTCTGGAATCCTACCTGGTGTATAGTATTCTTTCATCTTAGCTCACGGGATTTGTTAATGGGCCAAGAAGAGTAAAAACCCATAATAAAAGGAAAATTACCAAAATACCCCTATACGTTGAGTGTAAGATTTATGATTGCTACATGTATATCTGCTGCATTTATATGATATTTTGTTTAGGATGCATATGGGTTTGGAATTATGGAACGGAGGAAGTATATGAGGGTCGTATGGTTGCCTGACAACCGTGGATCCACCGATGGCTTTTTAAGCCCATTATATGATTGGCAGCTTGCTGCAATGAAGGTAGTTCCGCAACCGAGCTACCATTGATGTGTATTAGTTGGGTGGGTTGATATTTATATCCCCACATGATGTGTAACGGGGGGCGGAGCTGATGTGTATCGGTTAGATTATTAGGGTGGGTTGCACTGCATTGCATTGCATGTATATTGTATGCTGAATGATGGATGCTTGTTACTTGTCGAGGGTTGTACACACTAAGTTTGCGAAAACTCACCCCCTCTTTTATTTTTCTCAGATGATGCTCAGTAGGAGGTTCGATATCTGGAGGGACTCTAGGTGGCCAGCTAGCAAGACAATTTGGATTCATTCTAAAAGTATATAAGTTAGTCGTTTATTAAGTAATTTTCATTTAGTATGGATTGTAAAAAGGCCTCCCCCTTTTATTATTGTTTGGATTATTAAATCCGTGTGTTGTAATTATAAGAAATGGAACATAGATTTTTTAAGCTATAGTTTTCTTTTAATGCTACGTTTCCGCAACTCAAGTTTTAAAGGATAGGTTTTCTTAAGTCAAATGTTTTAAGAAAAGCTTCGCAACGGAAAATGGATTTTACTAAGTAGTTGAGATGTAACTTTTTAAGGAAGGGTTTTCAATGAAAACGATGTTTTCGTTAAAACACTTCAATGAGACACGCCAAATTCGGCCATAACGTCTGGGCCGGGTTTGGGGTGTTACAATTTCCATGAAAAATCACTTAGTAAAAGTTGTTTACCATCCTTTAAACTCTTATATTCCTTCATAAATCATCAAAATACAAACATCTCATGCATGGGTAATTTTCTAAACATGAACCCTACCATGTGATATGGGTAGAAATAGAAAGAGCATGTTACGAGAATCTCAAAAATACGAAGAACATTAAAAATGGGGCTAGGATTGACTTACTATCAAGCTTAAAATGTTGGAAAACCCTAGCTATGGAGACCCTTAGAATTTCAGCAGCATGGGGAAGAAAATGAGCTGATTTTAGCTCGATTTTTCCCTTTTTATTTAGTTTATAACCAAATGACTAAAATGCTTTTCCTTACTAAACTTCCAAAATTTTCCATGCAGTCCCATTTTTGTCCAAACACTTAGAAATTGGGTAAATTACTCTTTAAGGACCTCTAATTAATAATCCATAGCAATTTCATACTAATTGCTTCTAGAACCCAAGTTTTGCAATTTATTCAATCTGGTCACTAATTTCCAATTGGACACCTTGCACATAGAATTTCTTCATGAAACTTTAACACATGGTTATTCTCATATCCTAGACCTCATAATGATCATAAAATAAATTATTTTAATGTTGGATTTGTGGTTCCAAAACCACTATTCTGACTAGGCCCTAATATAGGATGTTACATTATGGATGCCATCCGGTCTTTCATCAATGATCTTACTCATCATTTCTAACTACCATAGCATTTGTCATCTATGATCTTACACTCATACCTTATACCATTTACCTTGCTGCCATGGCATTTTTCATCCTTGGTCTTACACTATTACCATTTTACCGTATACCATGCTTGCATGACATCTCTCATTCGTGGTCTTACACTTCATACCACATACTAGATTGTCATAGCCTCTTTCATCTATGGTCTTAAGCCATATATCTTATACTAGACAACTATAACCTCTTTTTTCTATGGTCTTACACCATATACCATCGTCACAGTGCCATCCCGAAGGATCATTTAATATTGTTGTCATGGTAAATACCATTCCTTGATTCATATTACCCAATCCTACCCCATTACCTCCTTAATGCCACCTAACTTTGATGCTCGAACACCACAGTGTTCCCTCCGCAAGGTCCGGAGCTTCGCCCGAGGTGATAATGGGTTTTCTCCTCAGTTTCGTTCCAAAACTTCATCTATCCCCTTTAGTTTTTCCTACAGTCATGTAGTGCATGCTCATATAATCACCATTCACGCTTAAACAACATAAACCATAATTGTGGGTTTGGAGTTTGGAACTCACCTGAAACTTCATTGTTTCCATCGCTTATCCCTTCTTTCGAGCACTGGAGCTTCCATCCTCCAAGTAGTAGCTTACAACCAAAAATAATCATCACTCATACTCTATATTCTTAGTTTAAATCCATTTTTTTCAAACACGTAGAACCCTTAAAATAATTCTAATGTCCATAAACTTTACCCTACATATACAAAAGGGTTAAGAACCTTACTTGCTTGCTGATTTCCCTACTTTTCCAACTCTATCCTTATGAAGTCTGCCCCATATAGAACCTTCCATGGCTACTCATTCTTCAAGCTATCAAAGAAGATGAAAAATGAGAGAATTTGAACAAGGTAGGGAAGAAGAATCATCCTTGAGAGCCATCTCTCAGCTATTTATAGTATTTACCGCACTAGTTCTAATCCTATTAGAGCTGTCCATTGCTAATTATGATGTCTGTCACTAAGGAACTAGTGAGTTTCGTCCTAACCGAACTAGAATTGGATCTCTTTAACACCCCTAACTTGCATCTGTTGCCGAAATAGGATTATGGAGAATTACCGTATAAATGTAACCTAAAAGCATTCATTTCTAATCATTACAATAAACATGGCATAATTGATTCATATACATGCATATCATTCCTTAATCAAGCCCTTGAGGCCTTAGAAATGCTTTAGAAATGATTTAGGACTAAATCGAAAACATTGGAAATAATGAGGAAAAAGCTAAAAAATTCAAAACTACAAGGGTCACACGGTTGTGTGACTCACACACCTGAAACGCACGCCCGTGTCTCAGGCCATGTAATAATCAAAATAGGGACACACAATAGTGCCCCAGCCCGTGTCTGTGCCCGCGTAACTTTCTGACTTGGGTCACACAGCGAAGCCACATGCCTATGTGCCAGGTCATGTAACTTTCAAAATGGCTTCACACGCTCATGTGCCAGGCCGTGTGCTAGGCCATGTAACTACCTAACTTGTAACCTTTAAAAGCTACAGGAGACAAATGACCGTGTGTCACACACGACTTAGACACACGCCCGTGTCTTAGGCCATGTGGACATGAAATTGGCCAAAGTCAAGCCATTTCTCTCACCCATTCAAGCATGTACCTACAAGTAGTATGCACATATAATCAAAGTACTAAAACATACTAAAACATGCATAATAAGACCAGTTCAGTAGGCCATTTATCCATCCAACCAATATGCCATATAGGCACCTCAATTACAAACAAGTAATTATACCTAACTTATGTCTCATTGGTCATAAAATCATGCATCAACTTGACCATATTAACATCCAATCGACAAGGTACCAAAAGTACCGCAAATTCAAAGCAACATTTACATGCCATAAACATGAAGTAGCCATTAAACATAAATTCACCCATATATGCCATTATAACATTGACAAAAATATTAAAACCTATCAATATAATTGTTGGATAGTGTGATAGGTCTCAAACAAGCTGCCAAACCAATCGAGCTTCCGATAATCTATAAGACATAGGAAAGAAAACTACGTAAGCACATAATGCTTAGTAAGTTCGTATAACATGAACATAACTTACCATTTCAAATGCATAGCCTTAAATTTAAACATGATACAATCCAACAAATAGCTTGATACAAGGCTAAGCATCATCAACAACAATTGTTAATACATTAGCACATAATTCACTTGAACTATCACATGATAAGGTAAAGTCACATGAACATATCACCATTGAATTCATACTTTCCATAATCATGAATATACATACATTGATCATTGACATTTCATACCTTTTCATAGGTTCATAATACAGTCGACAGGAACACTTACCGTTCCTTCCCTTTTCATGCCCATTGAACCACTTAGAATAATATTGGATACATGGGAAGCTCACACAAAGTGTGCTAAACATATGGTCAAAACCATTCCTTTTCCTTTTCCTTTTCCTTTACATCATTGCCCACTCGAGCGATAAATAGGTCTATTCACACAAGCTAATGGTCGAAATATAGCTACATGATGTAACGCACACAAGCTAACGAGTACCTGCAACAAATGCCAAGACTAATCCATTGGTAGGACATTCAGGACTAGCACTCGAACATGGTAACCCTAATGATATGTCATTTGTATCCTATATATTCCTAAGGTTCAAACGGGGCTCAGTTGTCGTTGTACATCATTGGACCTCCATCGTTTCATGACATTATAAATAACACAATAGCATGCATATATCAAATAACATTAAACATCATTTAAATAATGAATACAAAGATGTAAGAACGAATCACTAATCTCAGGCTTTAGCTTTTCCTCGATCTAGATCCGTACGAGGTTTATCGTGATCTAAATAATCAAATTCAGACCATTTATTATTCATACTATTCAATTTAGTCAATAAGTCATACTTTTACAAAATTACATTTTGCCCCTAATATCTTAACTTTTTTTACAATTTAGTCCTTAAGCTCGTAAATTGACATTTATGCAATTTCATCCTTATTTCATGCCAGCCAATTTACCTAGGGACTTATACAACCTCATACAATTCAACAATTCACAAATTTATCATGGTATTTTACTACTTTTAGAAATAAGTCCCTAAATGATAATTTCATCAAATATCACTTTATAAAAGTTGTTTATTTAACATCAAGGACTCATAATATTTAATTAAACTTTAAATATCATGCAAACATGTTCATGGAAAAACCATAATCCTTTAAAATTTTTGCAAATTAGTCCTTGAGTTAGCCAAATTAAGCTACATTCGTCCCAAAAACATAAAAATAATTAAAAACGGGACAAAAACCACTTACATGCATGAAAACTAAGCTTGGCCGAATGGAGCATTCATCCATGGAGGTTTTCTTCCTCAAAAATTGGTTTAGGTTAAAAAAAATAAAGATGATACTTTGTTTAATTCTTTTTATTTTTAAGCTTATTTACTTATTTACCTTATTAACCTTTAAAAGCTTATGAAATTTCATTAAAACCAAGCCATGTATGTCCACTAACCATAAAAATGGTTTAATTACCATCTAAGTCCTTTCACTTTAAATTTTCATAGCTATTTGATAGCTTTAGCTACTATAACTATACTTTTACACCTTTTACAATTTAGTCCTTTTTAGTTAATTAAGCATGCAAACGTCAAAATTTCTTAACAAAATTCTTATACGACACTAATAACATACTATAGACATTAAAATAATAATAAAATAAATATTTACTCGTTGAATTTGTGGTCCCGAAACCACTGTTTTGATTTCATTAAAAATGGGTTGTTACAATCTTAGCCATGTCCAGTTCGATTTCTAAATTTCCTGCTTCATCCAATTTTGGCTTCCAGCTTACGGTCTCTTTAAATGTAGTCTCTTATTCTTCCTTAATTTCAGGTTTATTGGAAACAGAGTGTTACAACCTCAACTTACTCTACTTGAGATAAAAAATGATGCGACAGTGGGGATTTGAGCAATCAATACATTCGACCATGGGAAAAATTGGTTTAAAAATTCTAGCAAAAAAGAAAAGGAACAAAATGAGGAGATGAAGGCTTCACTGGATGCCAAAAAAGTGAGGAAAATTGTGTGTAGAGAGCAAGGAGAGAGAAATGACAAGGGTGGATAAATGGATAGTAGAAAGGCAGCAAAGATGATAAAAATGGAAATAATAGTAGGCTATTAAAAAAATAAATTTAATGAAAATAAGGATGAAAATGATTAGTAGAAGGCTATAGGAGTTATGGTACAATGGAGAAACAAAAAGGGATTAAGCTAAGAGAGGTGATGTGCATAAACGGTGAAGCAAAAATTAACACCAGATCTTTGAAAATGATGGAACAAAAAAATAGAAAAGATGAAAAAAAGAATGTGTAATATCCCTAAATTGGGTCTAGTAGTTTTGAGTATATTTTTCGGGTTCCGAGTGTGAAACTAGGAATTTATTGGGTTTCTAGTAATTTTCAATTTAATTTATGAGGTTAATTTAATTTAAAATCGATTAAACAATAATCTGAAAAATAAAAATTAATTTTGGAAAATTAATTTTAAAGTAAATAAATAATTATTAGTGAAAATAATTAATTTGGGTCAAAAAATAATTTTAAAATAATTTTATTAGGGGTTAATTTGAATTAAATTTAAATATTAATTAAATTGGGTTCAATTGTAAAACAAGGGAAAATTTAGAGTATTTATTTAACAAATAGACCTTAAAATTCAGAATTTTGGAGGGAAATGATCAATTGGTAAAGTAAGGGAAATGTGGGAGTGGCCATTAGGCAAATTCCCCAATTTTTTAACTTCCGGTGAGTTGTTTCAGTTTTAAACACAATGCATCTAGCCTAATTTTTTAACCATTTACATCAGATTAGAGAGCTATAAATTCCTTTTTCTTTGCATGGTTTTAAAGATCTATCATCAGAGAATAGATCCAACTAATTTTCTTCTCAAAATACTGTCTTAATTCACCCAAAGTTATTTTCAAAAGTAGCCAAAAATATTCTAAAATTTCTCAAGTTTCTAGAATCAAGATTTTTAATCAACGAATTTAGAACGAATCAAAGGTAATCTTCAATCCTAAACTTGTTTTTATGATGATTAAAAATATTTTTACATGATTTGAGAGTCAATTAAAGGATTTTTGTCAATGTCATCTTCTTCCAAGAATACATGGTTCTTTAATGGTGGATCTTGAATTTTAAGAGGAAATCCACAAATCAATGGATGTTCCAACTCAAAATGGATCTATTAAAAGGTTTTTAATCTTTTTTATCAAGATTAAACATGATTTGTGAGGTAATTTAAAGAAATTCGAATTTCACCATCTTCATGAACCGATTTTTTGGATTTTTGTGAAATTGATTTACATATAAAATTGATGCTTAGTATGTGTATTTGGTCTAATATTGATGTTTGGAAGTGATTAGGAGAGCTGGAGAGATCGATTTTGTGAGGAATCGAGTTTTTGACTTGATGTTACAAATCCAGTAAGGTATCTTTGTGAGAGAATTTCTATTAGTATAATTAATTAAAATTCATGTTTAATAAAACTTTGGGAAGGTGGTAATGTTTTCTTTACCTCTGTTGAAGCTCTGAATCTTGAAGGGGACCGAGATAACTGGAATTGAAGCTTGAAATTGCTTAGTTGATCACTTGTTATGATAGAATAAAATTGTGTGGTAAGTGTTTCTAAGGGCGATTTGGTAAATTGATCCTAAATTATGTTTAATCAGTACCTTAATTAATGATTAAAATTAATTAATTATGGATGGATGGTTGATTTTGCAAGATTGGTATTAAATGTGCAAAAATTTGAATTTGTATTGAAAATATGGTAAGTAAATTTTTGGGTGGTGTTGTACTAATTAATTAGATTAATTTTAAGGATGATTTTAAGCATGTGTACAGAAATTTTTTATTATGATATGTTGGTGTTATAATTGGTAATTAAATATGGGAGATTGGTAAATGATTTGCTTGATTTAATTGGATGCTAAATGGCTATGTTACAAGTTATACATAATCATTTTGTCACATTAAATTGAGCATAATAATGACTGATTTATATGCTATGTTTGACTGAATATATTTGGTGGACCCATTGGATATAGTTGGCATGCTGTAGGATTTGTGGGCACTCACCTTTATTTGTGACATTGTGAGCATATAGCTCTAGGTGGAATGATTTGTTTGGAGTAAATAAGGGAGTGCTGGGCATGAGTCTGCACTCAATGGGTTATTCGAGGTGCTATAAGGGAGCGCGTGCTTTGGCCTGCTCAACTCGGTGGATTGTATTTGATATTTGTGAGAGTTCGGAGATCCGTTTATCTGATCTAGGATCACCCGGTTAAGCCATGAAATGTGTATGTCTATTTATGTGTAATTGTTTCTATATCAATTGATTATTGATAGCTATGAATAATTGATTTTTGGTATTGTAAATTCTTATGGAAATTTAAATGACATGTTACATTATTTTGGCTAAATATTGGTGATCGACTGGTTGTGAATTAAGCATGAATTGGATGTTAATTTACTTGTCATTTTTATTAGCATTCACTGAGCTTTTTAAAGCTCATACCTTGACATTTGTGCAAATAATTGTCAAAATTGAGGAGCTGAGGAGCAAAGCAAGAGAGTTCCAAGAGATCTAGGCTTAGTAGTGACTTTATTACGCATTTTACCGACTGTAGTCGGACATTGTGGAACTCCAGGGAATTAGTTGATTTTGGTTGTAATTGGACTTTACACATTGGACATTTATTTTGGATGGTTTTATAATTACTTTGAAGTATGTTTGAGTTTAATTATTGAATGATTTACGGTGTTTTGTTGCTTGAAAAAACGGTGATTGGTAACATGGTGTGTGAAGCATGAAATTTTTACTAACGATTGATTGAATGAAGCTTCCATAGAGTGGTTACTTGTTTGATTTACTCGGCGTTTGTTATGCATGAAATTGATTGCCTAATTCTATTGAATTAAGGCTTAATTGATGTCCATAAATTCAATTGAGGTGTCTGTATATATATGTTAATTAATCATAGTTAAATTGGGTTTAATTGGTCATTAATATATGCAAAATCAGGAATTAAAATGAGTTTTTTGCAAAAATAACTGCAGTGATTTTCACACGGGTGTGTGGCTGTCCACATGGGCATGTGAGGAGTTGTACACGGGCGTGTGCGATCTGCCAAAAAGTTTTACATGACACGAAAAATGGAATTTAATGACACAAAGTCTTAGGGACATGACCGTGTGGGTTTTGGGGGGTTTGAATTTTTTCTTTTTAAATTGGTGTTTTAATTGTTTAAGTTACGATTTAGTTTTGAAAATTGATTAGTCTAATTAGAACCCTAAATGATAAGGAAACGTGGTAAAAATTTAGGATTAGTCCTGTAATGAGTAAAACTCGATAGAAACACACTTAATTTGTAAATTGGAATAGGTCCTGATAGTTGGTATTGATTACAATTTAGCCCCTAATAGTAAAAAATTGAATTAGACATAGCGAATGAACTCAATTTAAGCTAAAATTTTTATGCTTGCATAATTTTAACTAAAATGAAGTCAATAAACATTTAGAACTAAAATCGGGTTAGTTTTACAATATGTGGTAAAATGACAAAAATGCCCTTAGGAGAAATTACCTAAGAAAAGTTTAAAATTGACTCATAATTTGCTTCCGCATTAATAAATAACTAATATCCACATAAGAATGAGGTGTTACAAGGTCGGGGTGTGTCGTTAGCCGGAGAGTCACTTAGGTGGCTAATGTAAAACTTTGAATTCAGGCCTGTCCATCCTGGTCGGGTTTGGGGTGTCACAGAATAAGAGTAGCAACAATGGGTGAATAGAAGGGCGACACAAACAGGAAACAAAAACTAGTGTTTAAGGGCTTCAACAATGGTGAGAAAGGGAAAAAAAAAGGAGAGAAATTGACAGGGAAAGTGAAAGGGACGACAAAGAGAGGAAAAAGAAAAAAAACTTCAACAAAAAATTAGGTTAATATTTAAAATGGATAGCCTTTTTATTAAATTAAATAAAATATTTTTTATTCAAGTTAATCAAGAGGTTTTGAGAGTTTTAGTCAGACTGAAATCTGAATAGATTGATTAGAATATTTTTTTTTAACTTTTTAATTTTTTTACAATTTTTATGGTTTCAAAATTTATTATTAATGTCATATAAAAAGCCTACTTTTAACTAGGATTAAAAAGGTCGAGAGGCAGTTTATTCTAAATTAAAATAGTAAGTTCTAAATAAATATATATGTAAGGTTAATTGATAATTTTTTTTATAGAATAATATGTAAAGGTTAATTGATCAATTTATTATTCTATCACATATATAACCCACAAATAAGAATTTAATTATCAAACTCTAATAGATGGATATTTTTCTCCTTCATCTAACTTAAGAGATCATTTTTTTTTTTCAATAAGAGAATCAAAGTGGAATATAAGATATAATTCATGGATTTCTGTGTTACTTTCTGCCCACCTAATATTTCGTCACTATTTTATAAAATGAAAATATTTCATATTTTCACGACATGTTAAATATACTTTACATATGACAACTTGTATATTTATATTAAGTTCATAATAAAACGATTAAATTTATCCCAATAATTAAACATTTAAATTAGTATTTAAAATTTATTTGGACTGTCACGTAAGTCTGTCGTTAGGGAGATAACGAAACTTAATGATAAAGTGGCTACTTCGTAACAAAACGATAATATAAGTGACTAAAACGTAACATTTTAGACATAACTGACTAAATTATAATCTCAGATAAATAAAAGTGATTATACTTTTATTTTTATAATTTACCCTATTTTATATATAAATTTTTTTAATATTCATTCTTTTGTGTTGTCTTTATGTTTGTTTTTCTTATTATGCTTTAATTATTTTCTTTGTGTCATGTACAATATTATCGGATAAAATAACTCATAACATGTTTGAAAAACAATCGAAAGTTAAAGAGGGCTAATGGAAGTTTTAGTGATCTTTCTTGAGCACTGTTCAATAAAGTAGTATCTACGATCAGATCATGGTAATGATTAAATTCCCTAGAGGAATATAGAATACATGTCAACGTTACTCCTCAAAGATAATTTCTGCCTCAGTTGAAACCTTCACTCCATTATATGTCTTCTTCAGATTTTTCTTCTCCCACTCAATGCATAGGGAAGTACATCTATATGCCTATATATTACTTCCTTGGTACATATCTACCAGCTCTTTTTCTTCTTTTTTTTTTTCTTTTTTCTTTTTCTTTTATAAAAAATGGTTAGTTTTCAATTTTAATTTTTTAATATGTTTACATTTGAGATTTAATCATTATACTTTAATTTCTAATATAATTTGGTCTCTATATTTTTAGTAATTTATTAATTAGTTCAAATAGTTAATGTCGATAGCTTTTCAATTAAAATATTTTGTAGTTATATATAATTTGGAAGCAACTTTTTAAATCCACAAAGCTGAGAGACTAAATTCTTGAAAATAAAAGTTAAAGTACTAAATTTAAACTATACGAAGTTTAGAGACTTAGAGTCATGGTTGCTTGAATCGATCAAACATGCCGAGCACTAGTTGGAAGAGAGGCAGACTGGTTGACTCGCGAACAAGTACGGGCTAGGTTAAAAAACCGATGAACTGGTTTTTTAAAATTATTTTATTTTATTAATGAATTATTTAATTGAATCATACGACCCAATAATCTGACCAATTTGACCACTATGTTAGTTTTAAAAACTTTGTTTAAAGTGTATTTAATCTTCAATTTTTTCTCTATAATTTAAAACAAACAAATAATCAACTTAGCACGAAACATGGATGGGCATACTAGTATCTAATTATTCTAATAATCCCAAAATATATATACCCATTACTTTTTAAGGTTTTCATTTTGGAAATGATTATATAAAAATAATTGTTTGATAACTTTAAATTATAGATTTATTTTAATACCTTTTAACTTACAATTTCATACGGGTGATTGCTAACAATTTCTATTATAATTATTTTAATTTCTATTAATTGTAATTTGTTACTAGAATAATGAACTTTGGTTGATTTATATGCTAGAACAAGAAATTTTCATAAATAAAGGTGACTAGTGGACTTAAAGGAAAGAAGAAGTTAAAGTTCATATGCTACGAGATTTGGTTGAGTTGTTTTCATCTTTGGACACCCCAAATTGGCTTTTTGGACCTCAGAATACTCCTCAATCCAATGTTGTCGAGGGCAACTAAGTTTGGACAGCCCAAACTATCAACAAAAGGGGACAAAGACTTGGTCTACAGCTACCTCAACGACATGGGAGAAAATCAAGCAACTATCAATAACTAAGGAGGAAATTTCAATAACCATTAATCAACATGGAGAAAATCATGTTGGAAAAATACTACGACAAAACAAAATCGTTAGCACTAATTGAAAATAAACCAAGCATAAATAAAAGAAAGATTCACTGTGTCGTGGAAGAACCACTACCTTAGAAACAAATTCACCCTTATCGATGTAATCGTGTAGGGGATGTTACCCCCAAGATTAACATAGAACTTCAATATTTGTACACCCAAATAAGGAAGGTGGAGCACAATTTGTATTGCTCTTCTTTGAGGAATTGAGAAATAAGATGAAAATAAAGCTTTAAATCTAGTCGGAAAAATTTGGCCAGAAAAATCACATTAGGTTCAATTCTCAGGAAAGGTTGGAGGGGTTACAGATGGTCCCACTTAAAATCCATATCCTAGAAAGAATATCATTTAATGTAATTTTAGTAAGATGCCAAAGTTTTAAAGAAAAGAAGGATGAAATAATAAAAAATAATGAGATAAACTTTCATTTTGTTGGTTGTAAAAAATAGGAGAAATGACCTCCTATTTATAAGATTCTCAAAGGGGAAAAGTGGTCCAAAAAATTCAACGACCATATTGAAACGGTCATATTGTAATAGTCAGATTCCAGCAGTCATATTTTTACATTGTCAACATTCCCTCACTAATACAAAAGAATTGGGAATTTTTGTAAACATGAAAAAAAGATAAAATATGAGAAGAGCAACAATGAAATTAGTCGCTTAAGCACTAGTATCTTGTGGGCTTGAACTAGTCCATGTGAAATGAGTGATTCTTCTCTTTAACAAGTGAACTAATCTTGAACTTGTGAAGATAGGGGTTAACTCATGACTCATGACTAATCTTTGATCCAATTGGTGTTCCGAGATAGATAAATAAGATTTAACCAATACACCTCGAGATGTTGGTAAGTGCTCTAAAAAGATTGACCAATGTCTTTCATAGTAGGTTCTTACGTAGGTGATTTCATCAAGTCTATCTTAATATAGATCATCCCAATAAGGACTATGAAATCATTAAGAGCATTTATTAAGCTTATCCTCTTAAATTTAAATTTAATGAATACATCAAGTCTGTCTCAATAGGGCCACCCAAACTCTAGGATATGGATTCATTAAGAGTAATAAACTCAACCTCGCATGTCAGTAAATTCATCAAATCCATCTCAATAGGATGACCCAAATCCTGCGCTATTAATCCATTAAGAGTAAGAACTCAACCTTATGCATGTACATCGTTTGCCATAGGGATAGGTAGAATGTATATTATGAGTCTTTCCATGGTTTTGTTTGACCACATTGAACTTAGATATCTAAGTTGGGTATCCACCATGAATTCCTCAACCACTGGTGATGTGAGCATGGGTACAACATTAAGACCAAATGTGATGGTTCCATCACTTCCATATGCGTTACAAGTACCTGTTAGAATTAAGTGACTCGAATCCTTATTTAAATAAAATACAGTGGCAAAATAAAATAAAAGTAAAATCCATATAGAACTACACTTCTTTTATTTTATTTTAAAATAAGGTTTTTAAACCTTATTGAACTCCATTTATTTCATATTGATTACAATAAGGTATTTCAATCTTGCTACACTCCTATAAGAATATGGCTTTACAAGCCTATAAATAGATATAGTCTATTCATTTTGTAATAATTCAAATTCGACATAGTGAATTTTCTTCTCCCCTACCCGTGGTTTTTTTCGAAAGGGTTTCCACGTAAAATCTGTGTTATTTTATTTTATTTTATTTTCACAAATTGGTATCAGAGCTTCCGGGTTGTTCATCTCAATCACGGTAACGGTATCTTTGAAGTACGAAATTTTACTATTGGATCACAACATCAGATTTGCGTTGTGGCAGATTAAGATGAAAGCAGTTCTTGTGCAGATGTATCTAGAGGATGCCCTGCTAGGGTAGATAAGACACCCTCGACATTAACAGATGAAGAGACGAAACGTAAGGATCGAAAGGCGTTAACACAATTACATCTGCATTTGTCAAAGGAATTTTACAAGATGTGATGAAGGAGAAGATCGCCGCTGCATTATGGAAGAGGCTAGAACAAATATGTATGTCGAAAACTCTAACAAGCAAATTGCATATGAATTAGCGTCTTTATGCTCATCGTTTGGATGAAGGTGCGTCTGTACACGAACACTTAACGATGTTTAAAGAAATTCTCTCAAACTTGGAGGCCATGGAGGTTTAGTAGGATAAGAAAGATCTGGCGTTAATTCTACTTTATTCGTTGCCCTTGTCTTTTTCAACCTTTAGAGACATGATTTTATATAGCAATGAGTCTCTCACAGTTGATGAGGTTTATGATTCTTTGACCTCGTATGATAAGATGGAGCATCTTGTGGGTAAACCCAACTCTTAAGGAGAGGGTCTCATTGTTCACGAGAGACAAGACCGGAATGCTGATGATGATCATGGAAGGCCACAATAACGGAATCCTCGTGGTAAATTTAAAGGTAGATCAAAGTCTTCAAACAGACGTAAAACTTGTAACTTCTACAAGAAGAAAGGGCACATTAAATCTAAGTGCTATAAGCTACAAAACAAGATTAAAAGGGAGGCTACGAATCAAAAGGGAAAACAACCAGAAAATTCTGGTGAAGCTGATGTTGTAGAAGACTACAACGATGCTGAACTTCTAGTCACTTCTGTCAACAATTCTAAAGTGAGCGAGGAGTGGATACTTGATTCAGGCTGCACGTTTCACATGAGTCCCAATCAGGATTGGTTTACAATTTACGAAACAATGTCTAAAGGTGTTGTTTTCATGGGAAATAATGCTTCATGTAAAATCGCTAGTGTTGGAACAACTAAAGTTAAGATGATTGATGGATTTGTCAGAACACTTAGTGACGTAAGACATGCTCCAGAATTGAAGAGAAATTTAATTTTGTTGAGTACTCTTGATTCAAAACGGTATATATACATAGCTGAAAGTGGGGTTTTAAAGATTTCCAAAGGTTCCCTTGTTGTGATGAAAGGGCAGAGAAAGACTGTCAAGTTATATGTTTTGCAGGGTTCTACTGTTACTGGTGATGGAGCTACCGTTTCCTCTTCCTTGTCAGATGATGATATTACTAAACTTTGGCATATGCGCCTAGGGCATATAAGTGAGAATGACATGGCAGAATTGAGCAAAAGAGGACTTCTTGATGGGCAAGGAATTTGCAATCTGAAGTTCTATCAGCGCTGTGTTTTTGGAAAGAAAAAGAGAGTTCAATTCACCAGAGGAATCCATAACACGAAGGGAACATTGGATATTATTCATTTTGATCTGTAGGGGTCATCCAGAGTGCCTTCGAGAGGTGGAGCTAATTATATGATAACTTATATTGATGATTTTTCTAGAAAAGTTTGGGCATTTTTCCTTGAAGCAGAAAAATGATGCGTTTTTTACATTTAAGTATTGGATAATTATGATTGAAAAACAAACGGGAAAACAAATAAAATACACACAGAAAATGGCTTAATGTTCTATTCTGATAAGTTTAATAGACTGTGCAAGTCAGAAGGGATCGTGAGACACTTGACAGTTCGCCATACTCCACAGCAAAATGGCATTGTAGAACAAATGAACAGAACAATCATGGAGAAGGTTCAATTTATGTTGTCAAATGCCAACTTAACAAAGTCGTTTTGGGAAAAAGCAACCTCTACTTCATGTTTTTTGATCAACCGATCTCCATCCGTTGCCATTGAGAAAAAGACTCCACAAGAGGTATGGTTTGGTAATCTTACTAATTATCTGATTTAAAGATCTTTGGGTGTCCTGAGTATGCTCATGTTGATAATGGAAAATTGGAACCGAGATCCATTAAATGTGTTTTTCTTGGTTATAAAGTTGGTGTAAAAAGGTATACGTTATGGTGTCTTGAAAATAAAAAAAGTTATGATTAGCAGAGATGTTGGTTTTATGAAACTGCTATGCTACCTAACTTATCTCTTAAAGACTCTTCCAATAAAGAAAATCAAAAGTAAGTGGAGCATCAGATTAATACAGAGTCGACTCTTCCAGCCAGTATAAAAATTGAGAATAGAGTTGCTTCTTCACCATAATACTCTATTGCCAAAAATAGAACTAGAACAAAAATTAAACCTCCAAACAAGTATGCCGAGGCTAATCTAGTTGCTTATGCTTTAAATGTGGCTGAAGATATATATGCAAACCAAGAGCCATCTAATTATTCTGAGGCAGTTAGCTGTGAAGACTCGGAAAAGTGGATGTTTGCCATGCAAGAGGAAATGGAATCACTCCACAAAAATAAAATATAGGATCTTGTGAAACTTTTGAAAGGTAAAAAAGCTGTTCGTTGTAAATGGGTGTTTAAAAAGAAAGAAGGGACTCCAAGAGTTGAAGAACCCAGATATAAAGCAAGGCTTGTTGCAAAGGGTTACAGTCAAATTCCAGGACTGGACTTCACAGATGTGTTCTCCCCAGTTGTGAAGCATAGTTCGATTCGAGCTTTCCTTGGTACTATGGCCATGCATGATTTGGAGCTTGAGTAGTTAGATGTAAAAACTGCATTTTTGTATGGAGAACTTAAGGAGGATATTTACATGCAACAACCAAAGCGTTTTATAGTCACAAAAAAAAGAGGACTATGTTTGCTTGCTAAAAAAGTCCATTTACGATTTGAAACAGTCACCTAGACAGTGGTACAAGAGGTTTGATTCCTTTATGACTTCTTATGATTTCAAAAGAAGTAGTTTTGATAGTTGTGTTTATTTTAAGAAAAACAGTGATGGTTCTTTTGTGTATCTACTTCTTTTTGTTGATGACATGTTGATAGCAACAAAAGATAAATGAGAGATAAAAAAGGTCAAATCCCTACTAAGTGAAGGATTTAAGATGAAAGATTTGGGACTACCAAAGAAGATACTCAATATGGAGATTCTCAGAGATAAAAAAGTAAGTAAATTATACCTAAGCCAGAAGGGGTACATTGAGAAAGTTCTTTGCAGGTTCAATATACAGAGTGCTAAGCCTGTTAGTACTCCTTTAGCTGCCCATTTCAAACTTTCATGTTTTGTCTCCACAATCAGATGATGAGATTGAGTACATGTCACATGTTCCATACTCTAGTGCAGTCGGATCTCTCATGTATGCTATGGTTTGCTCACGTCTAGACTTATCATATGTAGTCAATGTAGTTAGCAGATACATGGTAAATCCCAATAAAGAACATTGGAAAGTAGTTCAGTGGATTTTAAGATACTTACGAGGTACTACTGATGTTTGCTTACAGTTTGGAAGAACTAGAGATGAGTCATCGGGTATGTTAATGCTGATTTTGTTGGAGACCTTGGTAGAAGAAGATCTCTCACAGGTTATGTCTTTATAACTAGAAGTTGTGCAATCAGTTGGAAAGTCACTTTGCAAACTACATTCGCTTTGTCTACCACTGAAGCTGAGTACTTGGCGATTACTGAGGCTTGTAAAGAAGCTATTTGGTTAAAGGGACTCTTTAGTGAACTCAATCAAGACCTTCAAATCAATACAGTATTTTGTGACAGTCAGAATGCAATCTTCCTTACAAAAGATCAAATGTTTCATGAGAAAACAAAACACATTGATGTTCGGTATCATTTTGTTCGTGATATTATTGCTCATGGTGATATTGTTGTGAGCAAAATTTGTACTTATAAAAATCCTGCAGATATGATAACTAAATCACTTCCTATAACCAAGTTTGAGCATTGCTTAGACTTGGTTGGTGTTCATTGTTGAAGTTAAACCTTTAAGGGTTTTACGGAAGATGTGGAGAACTTGGACATTGAGAGTTTGTGATGAAGAACTTGTTCATTGAGAATTAGTTTCAAGGTGGAGATTGTTAGAATTAAGTGACTCCAATCCTTATTTAAATAAAATACAGTCGTAAAATAAAATAAAAGTAAAATTCATATAGATCTACACTTCTTTTATTTTATTTTAGAATAAGGTTTTTTAAACCTTATTAAACTCCATCTATTTTATATTGATTAGAATAAGATATTTCAATCTTACTACACTCCAATTAGAATATGGCTTTACAAGTCTATATATAGACATAGTCTGTTCTTCTTGTAATAATTCGAATTCGACATAGTGAATTTTCTTTTCCTCTGCCCGTGGTTTTTTCTCGAAAGGGTTTCCACGTAAAATCTATGTTTATTTTATTTTATTTTATTTTCACATTACCTATGGGGAAATTACGAGGGTAAGGGCTAGAAAGCTTAAGAAGGCATTCAATGTTCTCATACAAGTCATTTGGGCTGGGTTAGAAAAATCCCCATTGCATTCAAGACTTAATATGGAACATCAACCTTGCAATGTTTTATTCGTTGCTCAATAAGTGTTTCTTGTTCACATCTTAAATAAAGTTTATTTGTATTTTAAATAAAGAACTTGTGGTTTTTCTATTCGATTTGTTTGTTTGTTTTATTTCAATATTTTTGTTGCATGCATAATATTTCAGTTTATGCATATTGAATGAATGAATTGTGAAATGAGTCCTATTTATATTGTTTTGTAGGTACCTTTGTTCACCATACACCTTCTATGAAGACATTTCATCTCCCATTTAGAATTCAAAGAATCAAGGATTCAAGCATTCATGGACAAATTTAATGAAGGAAGAATTAAGGATTCAAGTATTCATTGTTTAGATTTAATGGATAGAATACCAAAAGGTTCACAACCATGCATCTTAAGTGACCATTCGGTTAACCAAAGTCCCTTTAATTGCCATTATTCAAGTTGGAGCTAAACATGACCTTTAGAAGACAAATGACTTTTTAGCAACGTCATGACCTTTAGAAAGATTTTGTTTTAATGCATTTATGCACATCAAGTAATTGTTCAGTAACTCCCTTACACATTCTCTTCCGCCATCTAAAAAGGGGGATAATGTAACTTTTGAAGTTCTTCCTTGCTTATCAAGACTAAATTTAAGGCTGGGAGTTATGTGACTTTTCGTGTACTACATGCATCCATGAATATTGAAGGCCTTAAACTTCATGGATGAGTTGACTACTCATATACCTTGTACAGTCTATAAATAGTTGCTGATTTTTTAATTTGAAAGTTGATGAATGAATATAAATTTTGTGAGATTTTCTATTGTTTAATATCCCGAATTAGGGCCTAATCAGAATAGTGGTTTTGTGACCACAAATCTGAGATAGAAATAATTATTTTATAATTATTTTGATGTTTATGATATGATTGCATGATTGTGTGAAAATTTTGTGATGAAATCCTATGCCTAAAGTGCTTAAATTGAAATTAGGGACTAAATCGAATAATTTGCAAAACTTGCATTCGAGGAGTTTTTAGTATGAAATTGTTTTGGAATATTAATGAGGAGGTCTTAAATAGAAATTTGACCAATTTCTAAGTCTATGGACAAAAATTGGACATGGATGGAATTTTTGGAAAGTTTAGTAGTAAGGGCATTTTGGTCATTTAGTTATTAAAATGAATTAAAAACAAAATTAAAAGCTAATTTTTTTCCATATTCTTCATTAGGCCGAAATTTCAAGGGTTCTCCATAGCTAGGGTTTGTTTCAAGCTTTCAAGCTCCATAGTAAGTGATTCCAAGCCCCGTTTTTAATGTTCTTTACGTTTTTGGAATCCCGGTAGCTCAATTTAGCTTATGCTAGTAATAATTCAACCTAGGGTTCATATTTGGAAAAATACCATAGGTGAAATTTGTGTATTTTGGTGTTTTATGATAGAATATGAGGTTTTAAATTATGTTAGACAACTTGTACTACTCGGTTTTAAGTGAAAACGAGTAAAAGGGCTTAATCGGTAAAAAGACCTAATAGTCATAAGTACATGTTAGAGTGTGAATTTGATGTTGCTATAGAAGGGAAAAATGATCAGCATGCCATAAAACATAAGAATAAGGGATGAAGTTTAATTCCTGAGCCTAGGGGCAAAAGTGTAATTATGCAAAAGTTTAGGGGCAAAAATGTAATTTTTCCAAAGTTCGTATTAAATGTTGTTTTGATGAATGTATGTATTAAATAAGATTAATTTGGCATTATAGATCAAGAGAAACGAGATTCAAGTCGCAATCGAAGGAAAAATAAAGTTTACAAAGAATAGGCTCGATTGCTAATATTTTGTATCGAGGTAAGTTCAGGTGTAAATGTAGTAACATAATTGTCATTTTAAGCAATTTAATGTTGTTTATATGATATGATGCTTATTATTATCATGAAATGTTATGTTTTGTGGTTATTGTTGAATAATATGTAATTATGTGAATTACTTGATAAGTATGAACTATCACTGAAGTATCAATTTCGATATTCCGTGGAAGACGACAAAGATGTGTAATCGAGGAAAAAACCAGTTTGAACCTTGGGAATAGATTAGAATACAAGTGACATGTCACTAGGATATTTGAGTTCCGAACTCGTTGATTTGAGTCCGAGTTCACTTATGGATGCGAACGCCCGAGCTCGTTGAGTTGAGTCCGAGTTCACTTATGGGTGGGTTACATGCTAGCTTGGCTACATAAGTTCCGCAGGCTATTGAGTTTGTCTAGCTGCAGGTATGGCACTTACGTTCATGAAATCCGCGTATTTGAATTATATCCTGATGTGTTCAACGGGTGAATAATAAGTGAATGAGAAGAATGCCTAAAATGAAGGTGACATATTGGTAAGTGTGGTGAATGAGAAAATTTGACAAGTATGTGCTTAAATCCTCAAGTTGAGAACTTGGTATGATGAAATCGTAGAAAGATATTAAATGCAAACGAAACACGAATGTCTTGATGTTCTTTATGCAAATGATGTTTTGTGAGAAATTGCATGATTATGTTACTTGCTATTTGCATGTGAACTTGCTAAGCATTTATGCTTACCCCCTCTTTTTCATTCATTGTAGTTGTTGACAAGCCAGCTTGAGAATCGGGATAGGTCGAAGACTCGTCCACACTATCCGAAGGCCTAAATTGGTAAAATAGCTTGTGTGTTTTGAATGTGGCATGTATGGCAAAATGCTCACTTTGTGTAAATGATCTTATGATATGGCTATGGTTTGGCAAGAAAAGGGTTTGTAAATGATTAGCCATTGGAATGGCCAATCTAAGTCATATTTGATGTTATGTATGTTTAAAATGCTATTTAGTCCATGAAAATATATAGTAAAGTAAAATTTGTCATAAAATAGAATTTGATAGCAGCAGTGATGTAAATTTGAAAAATCACTAAAAATATTAGAAATGGAATTAAATGATGAGTAAGTTATGAAATTGAATCTTTATGAATCTATTTTCATATGGATGGAACAAAATAGGTATATGAGTTATATTTTGTGAGATATTTAAATTTTTGTGAAATAGGGCTAGAGTGATTTCTGGATCCCCTATTCTGACTTTTGAAATTCATAAAAAATTTTATAAAAATAATTAGAAGTCATGCTTTAGATGTACAGAATCCTAATTGAGTCTAGTATTAAAAGAAACAAACAGAATAGTCATTGAAACTCTGTACAGAGAAATATCTGATTCGTAATACACAGAGGTCAGAGCAGTCAAACCCTGAAACAGGGGAGACTTTAACTAATAAACTGTACTAATTGGCCTCACCAAAGATTCTAGAAAAAAATTAGTAGATACATATATGAGTCTAATTTCAGAAAAAATTTACAGATTTGGATTTTGAGTTTCATAACTCGAGATATGAATTTCTAAGTGACTATGATGCAATTGGTCAGCTTGTCTAGAAATTTTAAAAATAAATTGTTTGAGCTGTTAAATTGATGAATTAAGTTTAGTAATACCTCAAGCTCGACTCTGGCGACAGTCTTGGGTGAGAGGGCGTTACATGTTGAGTTATTAAGAACATATAAACTGAAGTTATCAAGGCTTTTGCCCTGTGGCATTCTTCTTTTGTTTCCTATACCTTTCGTTCTTGTTTCTTTGTAAACAATGGGTCAGGGTGTGTTCAAATCTATTTCTTTTCAATTATTTGTCTTAAAGAAATCAGGCCATGTTCAATAACGTTGTTTCTTTTCTCGTACAAGTCGTTGACTCAAGCTTCCTATCTTATTTTGTTACTTATCAAGTACCTGTATTGAAATGGTTGTCATTCAAGTGACATGTAATTCTAAACCGATTAGCGCTCACATCATTTGGTATCAGAGGTATTATTCTTCAAGGTATCATTTTAATTTTTCACTTTCTCGATTTATATAAAAATGGTTTGAAAAAATAGTAATAATATGAAGTGAAAAAAATTGTAGAAATAAAAGGAAAAGATAAGAGGATTTATAATAATAATAAAAAAAGAGTCTGGGAACTCATAAAAAAATTTCTTCATCATTTAGTGCTTTTGAGCCTATCTTTCATATTTTGGTAGGTTTTGACAATAGCCAAAAATTTTCGTGTAAAAAAATTTCAGTTTGCCCAAATCATCCTAATTACGTTCCATTAAACATTTTGAGTTTTTTGCATTTACTTTGTCAAAGTAGTATAAACCCTTTCGTAATTGTTTTATTTTTTTCGTATTTGTAACACCCCTTACCCATATTCGAAGCCAAAATAGGGTTCGAGGCATTACCGGACTTATATTTTAATATTCACTCACATTCAAAAGATAAATTTTGCATACAATTTAAAATTTTCACACATTCATTCATACTATGAAGACATATTTCTCAAAAATAAGCTTATACCATGCCTGAATATACACAAACATTAACATCATTAACAAGCCATTCTCGCATGGCTACATATACAAATCAAAATGAACCACATTGAATTTAGCCTATACATGCCACATAACCAAAAACTGAAAGCTTTTAATTACTGAAGTGATAACTAGATAGTGTGATGTGGTCTCCAACGACTTCCAACCCGAGCAAGTCTCCGAAACTCTATGAACATAGGAAAAACACACAGAGTAAGCTTAGAAAGCTTAGTAAGTCATAAGCAAATAAATCATTTCAATGATATTTACAAATCATTATCATTAAACCAAATTTAACAAACATCAATCACTTATACAATCTTGTAATCGTAAATTCATATAACCACATTAAGTAGCTTCTCTTATCATATTTATCAATTAATATATATATAAATCAAGTTTGCACATAATCATTACATGAATAACCAAAACATGTAATGGTTCACTAACCACTTCATATATAACTTATCCATTTGGCTACATTTCAATTTCATATATATAGAGAGCACATATTCACATTTCATTTTCTTATAAATCACATATTATCTTACACATATATATTACTTTCCATTTCCCAAAACCATGTTTCTCATTTCATAATTCCCATGCTCAAAACATAGGACCACAATTCGTATAACAAACATATATGTATCACACCATTTATTTATACATTCACATCATTTGATGTCATATATTTCACATATTATCACTTGAAACATAATCACCTTTCATTTATGAATTTCATAATCGAAACACACGTACCTGAATTATATATCCATAAATCATAATCATATTCACTTTCATTACTCAATTTCATAAACATTGCAAAATACCTGAATCGGATGCACATTTATATATTCATTTACTGCTCAGAGTACCAGTTAAACCGTTTGGAAATAAAGAGGATACTCGGATATCTCTGGAAGCTCGTACAATTAATTTAGGTCACATACTTTCATATAATGCTAGACATCGACCGAATAGGTCATGCTCTTATTCGTAGATATAGTAATCATTCACACATATATATCGTTCTTTGATACTAATAATTCACCTTAAAAATCAATTCACATGCGAGTACATAATACGTACCTGACTATCATAATGTATCATACATATTCAATAGTAGTTTACCTCGAACTTTCGAATTCATAATCTTACTTGAATCACCGGCGTTAAGCCTGCTAGGTTTAAAACCCGAATCCAGTCACCAGTACAGAACCTGCGAAACTTTAAGCTCGAATATAATACCAGCACTAAGCCTGCGGGATTTAACCCGAATATACATCAAATATCATGCATATTTAATCTCACATATACTCAAATTCACCCCAAAACACATAAAAAGGGCAATTTACACATTAGCGCCTAATATTTCACATTTTCACAAATTAGTCCCTATTTCTAAATAGAACAAAATACACAGAATCTTATCTAACCCGTGTTAGACTGAATTTACCTTAGGCCTTAGTAGCCCATTTATTCAATTTATTTCACACTCGGAACAAATTCTCCAAAGCTCAATTCAATCGGTAACATATATTTATTTATTTACAACTTGATTTAGCACATATAATGCACATACATTAATACATCCGAACATGAAATATTAGCAACCATTACTAAATGGTCAAGTTATTCCACACGGATTATTAGACAAAAATATACAAGTACATACAAGCATTACCAAATGACCGAATCTCCATTGTATTTAAAAATAGTCATCTACTAAGTACCAATGCCGAATAGAAATATGTCAAGTTCAGATGCTATGAATCATGCTAGAATGTCATTTTCAAAACCAAATTGTTTTTCATCTATTCGGCTAGCAAATTATATAAAAAAAATATTTTATACCAATTTCATAACCAAATAGTCATATTAACTAAACACCTTAAACTTAACTTAATAATTAACAAATCAACTATAATTCATGAATATTCTTGTCTTCGTAAATGCACCAATAAATCCAATTATACAAGCAATGATTTATTCATCACTTAGCTTATCCAATTAAGCCACAACCGAAAACAAATTCATCAACCGAATCATTATTTAACCAAAACATAAAAAAATCTATTAATACATATTTATTTTTCATCATCAAACACAAAAATTATCAAACTTTCAACAATGGAAAAACACAAAATCAACATAAATTCTAAAAATTGAAGCATGGGTTTACTAGCATTCGAAGCAACGATCTCAAAAATATAAAAATTATCAAAAACCGAGTCAAAATCACTTACTAATTAAAGCTTGAAGTTGCCGAACCCTAATGGCTTCCATGAACCTTTTTCTTTTCTCATTTTCGGTTGAAAGAACCATCAAAGATGATAATTTAACTTTTATTTTATTAATGTATTAACATATATTCATAAATTACTCAAATAACCTTATTTCAAATTCAATATTTCAATAATGCCATACCAACATTTCCACTAACTAATTAATGGTCCATTTATCACATAAGGACCCTAACTTTTAAGCTCCATAGCTTTTAGACACTTCTAACTTATACCATGCTACTTTTACATTTAACGCAATTAAGTCCTTTTATAAAATTGAGCTCACAAACGATAAAATTTTCACACAAAAATTTCACACATATTAACTCACATACTGTAAACACCAAGAATAATACTAAAATATTTTTTTGACACGAATTTGTGGTCCCGAAACCACTGTTCTGATTAAGGTCTAAACTGGGCTGTTACAGTATTTGAGTCATTTCCTTCATTTTCACTTGTTTTTCTTCATTTCCTTCAAGTTGTCACATCCTATCAAAGTCCATAATGTCACGGGTTTTGCTAAGTTTATTCCCAATGTTCTTGAAGAGCTTAAGAGGATTTTGAGCAGAAAAATACGAGAGCGTGTGTGATCAACCACTTGGTAAAAGCCTGAATTGTGCACAAACACTATATGAGTGATTTTTCTTTCTGAGTGAAAACCATGAGGTTTGATTTGCTGAGGTACATATTTTACTATTTAAAACTATTCTATTGGTTACTAATCATTTTATTATGCATTTTAAAGAATGTCTAGTAACAAACATGATAGAGGTGAAAGAGGTGGAGTTCCAAACCTTCAAATGCAAGCCATGATGCGAGAGATGCGAATAATGATGTAAGAGGGTCTAGATTAGATTAGTGAACATGTGGTTCGTATGAAGGAAAGGAATCAAAGGGAAATGTTTTGAAGGGAAAGATTTCCAAGAAGGTTTCGAAGGGGAAGATCTCCAAGAACACCTAATGTTCAGGATGGTGAAGCATCCAACTAATATGATAATGATGGATACTATGGTAATGATGATGAAATCGTGTCTGATCAAAGTGTAAGGTGAAATGAACGAAGGCCTAGATAGAGACAAGATCGAGTGCGGGTTAATGGTGACCTTGGATCTATCAAATTGAAAATTTTGACATTCCAAGGAAGAAATGATCCCAAAGCATATCTCGAGTGGGAAAAGAAGATTGAATTAATGTTTGATTGTCACAACTATTCCAAATTGAAAAAGGTAAAGTTGGCTACCACTAAATTCACTGATTATACTATAATTTTGTGGGACTAACTACCCATGTCTAAAAGAAGAAATGGAGAGCACCTGGTGGATACATGGGCTGAAATGAAAGCCATAATGAGACAAAGGTTTATTCAAAACCATTACCAAAGTTCCAAACACTTACCCAAGAGAATAAGAGTGTCGATGACTATCACTAAGAGATGGAACTTGCAATGATTTGTGCCAATGTCGGGGAGGATTGTGAGGCCACAAAGGCAAGGTTTTTGGCGATATTAAATTAAGAGATTGCCAATGTTGTTGAGTAGTAGCATTAGGTTGAATTAACTGACATGGTTCACATGGCCATAAAGATGGAAAGACAAGTTAAAAAGAAAGGTTCTTTTAGGGTGATACACCATTTGTGTTCACCCTCAACATGAAACCAAAGTGCGAACAAAAAGAATATGAGGCCTCAAGTGAAAGATAAATTTGAAACTTTTAAAGATACTAAAAAAAATTATGTTTCAAATAAGAGCAAGGTGGAAGCAACAACGAGTCGATCTCAATATATATTAAATGTTTTAAGTGCTTGGGGAGAGGGTACATTGCCCGCCAATGCCCAAATCAAAATGTTATGATTCTCAAGGAAAATGAAGAGATTAAAACGGGGTGAAACAAATGATGACATGTCACCAATAGAAGATGTGGATAAAGCCGAGTATTCGGTTGAAGGAGACTTGTAATAAAATGTGCATTAAGCGCACAAGCTAAAGAAGATGTGGAGCAAATCAAGAACATATTCCACACCCATTGCCATATCAAGAGAAAAGAATGGAACATGATTATTGATGGAGGAAGCTATAGAAATGTAGCAAGATCGACTTTGGTGGAAAAACTTGGATTGGACACGACTAAACACCCACAACCATACAAACTATAATCGTTGAATGATGGAGGTGAGAATAAGGTGAAACAAGTTATGATATCCTTTAGCATTGGAAGGTACAAATATGAGGTGTTATATGATGTTGTTCGCATGCAAGTCAGACATATCATACTTAGACATCCATGGCAATATGATTAAAGAGTTATTCATGATGGTTTCACCAATCACTACTCCTTGAAATTCAATGGAAAACCCATCACACTTGTCCCAATAACACCCAAACAAGTGTATAAAGCTCAAGTATGATTGAAGGAAGAGAGTGGAAAACCAAAAACAAAAGTGAATGAGGTAACAACAAGAGAAAGAAAGGAAAAAAATGAGAGGATTTGAGAAAATAGAAAAGGAAAAAGAGCACGAGGGAAAAGAAAATAAAAGTGAGAAATAAAAATTTAAAGAACAAGAAAAAAAGGTTGTGGTAAGAAAAGAGAGTAAAGGAAAAAATAAATTGAATTTTTATGCAAAAAGTAGAGAGGTTGAGATAGTTGTTTTGACTTACTAGCCACTACTTGTACTTTTGTACAAAGAGGCATATTTCAGCACTAACGAACTTAACAAAAATCTTTCTAGTGTGATTGTTTCTCTCTTGCAATATTTTCAAGATGTATTTGTTGAAGAGATTCCCGATGGATTACCACCTCTAAGGGGAATTGAACATCAAATTGACTTCATTTCAGGAGCTACAATTCCAAACTAACCTGGTTATTAAAGTAACCTAGAGGAGACCAAAGAGTTACTATGGTAAATTCGTGAGCTTATGGAAAAAGGTTATGTGCAACAAAGTTTAAGTCCATGTGTCATTCCTATTTTATTAGTTCCAAAGAAGGATGGAACTTGGAAAATTTGTACTGATTGTCACACTATAAATAAGATCACGGTAAAGTATCAACATCCTATCCCTCGATTAGATAACATCCTTGATGAATTACATAAGTCAAGAATTTTTACCAAAATTGATCTTAAAAGTGGATATCACCAAATTCAGATGCAAGAAGATGATGAATGGATAATCACTTTCAAGACCAAAAACAATTTGTATGAATGGTTGGTAATGTCGTTTGGCTTAACCAATGCACCCAGCACATTTATGAGACTTATGAGTCATGTTTTGCAAGCGTTCTTTGGTAGGTTTTGTCTAGTTTACTTTGATGATATATTAATTTACAACAAGTGTTTAGAAGAGCATGTTAATCATTTGAAGCTCATTTTGGAAGTACTGTGAAAAGAGAATTTGTTTTGTGAATTTTAAGAAATGTTCTTTTTGTACTGATAAGTTGGTGTTTTTGGGTTTTGTCGTGAGTTCAAAAGGAATCAAAGTAGACGACGAAAAGGTCCATGCAATCAAGGTTGACCAACACCTATGAGTGTAAGTAATGTTAGAAGCTTCAACGGACTTGCTAGCTTTTACCACAGGTTTGTTAAAGATTTTAGTAGCATGGCTGCTCCTTTAACTGAAATCATTAGGAAAACTGTGGGATTTAGGTGGGAAGAGGCACAAGAAAAAACTTTTAATTTTCTTAAGGAAACGTTGATTTTATATGCCATTGTTTATGTTACCTGATTTTGTTAAAACCTTTTAAATAGAGTGTGATGCATCAGGGATAGATATTGGAGCAATTTTGATGCAAAAAGCATGACCAATAGCGTACTTTAGTGAGAAGTTGGGTGGAGCCACGTTGAACTATGCTACATACGATAAAGAATTATACGCTTTGGTTAGAGCATTAGAGACCTGGCAACATTATCTTTGGCCGAAGGAATTTGTGATCCACATCGACCATGAATCACTTAAGCACTTAAAGAGCCATCACAAACTCAACAAGTGACATGCCAGGTGGGTATTATTTATTGACACTTTTCCTTATGTCATTAAATACAAGCAAGGTAAGGAAAATGTAGTTGTTGATGCATTATCTTGACGATATTAATTGCTTACTACTTTGGATGCTAAGTTGCTTGGATTTGAGCACATAAAAGACTTGTATGAACATGACTTTTAATTTGGCAATGTCTTTACAGCTCGTGAAAAAGAAGTTTTTGGTAAGTTTTTCAGTCTTTAGAGAAAATAAACTTTGCATACCGTGGAGTTCAATTCGAGAGCTAGTTGTGAAAGAAGCCCACTGGGGAAGCCTAATGGGACATTTTGGAGTTGGAAAAACTCTATATGTATTGCATGAACAATTGCTTTGGTCACATATGCGACGAGATGTCGAGCGTCTTTATCAAAATTGTATAATTTTCAAAAGGATAAATTACGAGTAAACCCCCATGGGTTGTACGCTCCATTACCTATACCTATGGAACAGTGGATAGATATTTCAATGGATTCCATGTTAGGATTACCAAGGTCTAGTAGTGGGAAAGTTTTTTTTTTTGGTGGACCTTTTTTTTTAAAATGGATTATTTTATACCTTGTCGAAAACTGATGATGATAAGTATTTTGCTAATTTGTTTTTCAAAGAAATTGTCAGATTACATGGAATTCCAAAAAGCATTGTGTCTGATTGAGATACCAAGCTTCTGAGCTACTTTTGGAAGACCTTATGGAGTAATTTAGGCACTAAATTATTTTTCTCCACTACTTGTGATCCATAATCTGATGGACAAACCAAAGTTGTCAATTGTACATTGTCAACACTATTTCAAGCTATCATTTAATGAAATTTAAAAATGTCTGAGGAGTGTTTACCACATGTTGAATTTACATACAATCGACGTATGCATTCTGCAACTAGATTTTCTCCTTTTGAGATAGTGTATGGTTTCAATCCTCTTACACATTTGGGTTTAATTCCTTTACCTTCTAACGAATTGGTAAATTTAGATGGAAAAAGAAAAGCTGAATTCGTTTGACAACTTCATAAGAAGGTTCGGGATAATATTGAAATGAGGACAAAGTAGTATGTAGAATATGCTAATAAGGGTCGAAAGGAAGTTGTATCCGATTCAGGAGATTTGGTTTGGTTACATCTATGAAAGGTACCGTTTCTTTCCCAACGGAGATCTAAACTCTTCAAGAGGAGATGACCCTTTTTGAGTCGTGGAGAAAATTAACGATAACTCTTACAAGATAGATCTCCTAGGTGAGTACAATGTAAGTGCGAGTTTTAATGTTCCTGATTTATCTTATTTTATGTAGATTCTGATTTGAGGACAAATCCTTTCAAAGAGGGAGAGGATGATGAGAGCATAGGTATGAAATTAGGACCAAATGTGAAGGTTCCATCACTTGGACATGTGTTACAAGTACCTATACAACCAATTACGAGGACAAGGGCTAGAAAGCTTAAGGAGAAACTCAATGTTCTCATACAAGTCATTTGGGCTGAGTTGGAAAAATCCTCATTGCATTTAGGACTTAATATGGAACATCAGCCTTGCGACATTTTCTTTGTTGCTCAATAAGTGTTTCTTATTCACATCTTAAATAAAGTTTATTTGCATTTTAAATAAAGGATTTGTAGTTTTTCTATTCTACTTGTTTGTTTGTTTTATTTCAATATTTTTGTTGCACTCATAATGTTTCAGTTTATGCATATTGAATGAATGAATTGTGAAATGAGTCCTATTTATATTGTTTTGCAGGTACCTTTGTTCACTATACACCTTCCATGAAGATTTTTCATCTCCCATTCAGAATTAAAAGATTTGAGGATTCAAGTATTTGTGGACGAATTTAATAGAGGGAGAAAAAGGGATTCAAGCATTCATTGGTCAAATTTAAAGGATGGAATCCCACAAGGTTCACAACCATGCATCTTAAGTGACTATTCAGTTAACCAAAGTCCCTTTAATTTCTACCATTCAAGTTGGAGCTGAGCGTGACATTTGTAAGACAAGTGAGTTTTCAGCAACCTATGAACTTTGGAGAGATTTTGTTTTAATGCATTTATGCACATCAAGTAACCGTTTAGTAACTCCCTTGGAAATTCTCTTCCACAGCCTAAAAAAGGGGTTGAATGTGACTTTTGAAGTTCTTCCTTGCTTATTAAGTCTACATTTAAGGTTGGGAATTATGTCATTTTTTGTGTACTACATGCATTCATGCATAACTAAGGCTTTAAACTTCATGGACAGGTTGACTATTCATATACCTAGAATAGTCTATAAATAGCTGCTCATTTCTTAATTTGAAGGTTGATAAATGAATATACATTTTGTGAGATTTTCTCTTGAGTTTTTAAGAACATACAGACTAAACTTTTCAAGGTTTTTACCCTATGGAGTTCTTCCTTCATTTCCTATACCTTCGGTTCTTGTTTCTTTATAAACAATTGGTCGGATTCTATTCAAAACTAATTTTTGTTTTCAATTATTTGTTTTATAGAAAATGGGTCACATTCAATAACGTTGGTTATTTTCTTATACAAGTCATTGGTTCAAGTTTCCTATCTTATTTTGTTACTTATCAAGTACATGTTTAGAAACAGTCAAGCGTTCGAGTGACTTGTAATTCTAAATCGATTACGAGCTCACTTCAACTAGGCTTAAGACTGATCCCCCTTGATGATTCCAGAACCATTTTCTTACTTAACCCTTTGGTGTTGATCAGCTATGTTTATTTTAGACATCACGTGCTTCAAATCAAGTACTCCATTATCCCATAAAGGAATTTTTGAAAGTAAATTCCTAAGCCACTCGGCCTATTACCCTAGTTAGTCAAGAGTTATAAACTCCGATTCCATCATGGAGCAAGCAATACACATCTGTTTAGAAGACTTCTAAGAAATAATTGCTCCACCCAAAGTAAAGACATGCCCACTTGCAGAGTTAACTTTAGCAGTTGTCGAGTTTCCATTACAACATCCCTTTAAGATTGCAGGATATTAAAAAATTCTAACTCCCAAGTTATTGTACTTTAATTTCACCTAGGACCATTTGGGGAAATCTCAACCTTGATAATTAGAATAGTAAATTGCAGACCATTTTAGTCCCCACTTACTATGTCGATGTCGTCATTGACATGAAGTTACGCTTTTAGTAACCTTCTTGTATCAAGTTGACATTTCAGTGTCAAGTGCACCTTGGGCCATAAAGGCCCAAGGTATGATCCATTCAACGTGCAGAAGACATACACTTGACCTTGATCTCATCTCAATCATTGGTGTAGCCTTGTCTATTCCCATTTCTCCACCAAACACTTAGACTCAATGAAACAACACATAATTATCATGTTACAGTTGTGAGGAACCCTTAATGGTATTACCCTTTATTCACTGAATATTACGATGTCTTTAATACTAAAAAAAATCCTTTTGGATGTGGTACTATTCCCACTCTTGCCGCATCCCTTTGGATGTGTCCTTCTTGACATGGTTTAAACCAATTGTCCCTTCTAGCACCAACACAAAAGTTCTCAACATGGGAAGTTCAAACACATTAACCATCCTCAACTTAGGCCCTCTCAGCCCCTCCATGGTCACTGTAATGCCCCAAAAATCCTAAAATCCCGAATTTTTTTTCGGTTTTGATAAAAAATGTACTGGATATTTTCGGTTAAGCAGGTAATAGTAGGTTTTGGCTAAGGTTTAAGTTCAAACTTAGGGGAAAAGAAAATTAGCATTAATAGTTAAAAGGACCTTGTTGGTAAGTAGTTAGACTTTTATATAAAGATAGGGGAAAATGGCATAAAAAAGCCTTGTGGAGGAGTGGCTATGTGACGCCACTTAGGATGTAGGGAGGTGGCATTAGTGGCTAGCAAGGGATCCAAGGTTTGAATCCTAGCTTAGTATTTTTAAGAGTTTAATTTTGGGCTTTCTAGAAGGTTGGAAGTGGCGTGAAGATGAACTCCAAGGGGAGTGTTCAGTAGAGAAATTTGATGAAAGAATCAATGGGTTATCAGGGAGAAAAACGAGGAGATGAGAAGTAAGGAGCAAGTGGAGCCAAATTGGGAACTTGGGCTTGAGGAATTCAGCAATAGGGTTTACAAATACATGTCGAATGGGAGGTTTTCAGGCAAATGCCGAATTTCCCTTCACCCTGTTACCTTAAACCCTCTTCTCTCAAAGCTGAAAGCCCTCTGTTTCTCTTTCTTCTTCCTTGTACCGATTTTCATTCTTCATCTACCTTATTTCCAACTTTTCTTTCTTTTTTCTTAGTACTGAATAACCCTCTTTTTCTGAACAAAATCACAAAAGGCCGAAAACCTCGTTGGCCAAATACCCTTAGTGCAACTACTACTCCTTTTACTTCGGTCAAATCTAGTGTAAGTGTTTGTTCTCCCAATCGGTTTGCTAAGAATCTATTACGTTGTTCTTCCCTCACTCTTTCTAATCAACTTTGGTAGGGAATTAGTATCAGATCTCGGGTTTAGCTCTCAGCTGAATTGCTCCTTAGGTGTTTTGAGGTTTTGGTAAGTATTTCTCTCTTATTGGCTAAGGTTTGCCGAATGGTCTTAATTGAGATAAGAGGGTGAATTATGTTGTATGCGAGTTCCCTATTATTTGGTTTTAATAAGTAAGATTAATGCAGATCTAGGGAGTACGTGATCAAGGAAAAGCTATTAGGGATTGGTGCTCAAGGTAAGGTTAAGGTGAGGTTTCGGTTATTGGTAAAGTTATGTATTAAACACGCGATTAATCGAAGGGTGATATCGATTGTAGGTTTGGGGCTAAGGAGATCGCATCACGCTTGCTTACCAGGTGTGCACTTACACTGTACACATAAGTAGATCGGCAAAAGCCGAAATACCGAAAAGCCGAAATGTCAAAAAGCCAAAAGTTTAACTACGATAGTCTTGCGAGTGAGCAAGAACTGGTAAGGGAGAAACCGATAGGTTTCCTAAGACCATGGGCAATTCCATGGACTTGGGTTTTGAATAGGCCAAATGGGCCGAAATGGGCTAAATGGGCCCGATGGGCTGTTATGCCCATAATAGGCAAAATTTGATAAGTGATGCTATGTGATAGAAATTTTGTGTGTGAGCATGGATATAATATGATTTGGGCCAGATGGGCCATATAAATGAGATTGGGCCTAGTGGGCCATATGCATGTATGTAGGGGTTTTGGGGCTAGTATATGATGACTACATAAAACTTAATTACATTATTGAGACCATGGACAAGTCATTGGGTTAAGATGTGCCAACGGGTACGTGCATGTCTAGGATTAGATCCAAGGAGAGCTTGGTACTTAAGCGGTCTTAATGACCCACCTCCTCTTCTCTGGAATCCTACCTGGTGCATAGTATTCATTCATCTTAGCCCGCGGGATTTCTCAATGGGCCAAGGTAAGTGAAAACCGTAATAAGGAGAAAAATTACCGAAATACCCCTAAAGGAAAAATGACCAAAATACCCCTATGTGTTGAATGTAAGTTTTATGAATGTGACATGCATATCTACTGCATACGTATAATATTCTGCTTAGGTTGCATATGGGATGGGAAATATGGAACAGAGGAAATATATGAGGATCACATGGTTGCTTGACAATCGTGGATCCACTGACGACTTTTAAGCCCAATAAGTGAATGAAGGTAGTTCCGCAATAGGGATACCATGGTTGTGTATCGGTTGGGTGGGTCGATATTTATATCCCCACATGATGTGTCGGGGGACGAAGCAGGTGTGTAGCAGATGGAATATTGGGATGGAATTGTATTGCATTGCATTACATGTTTGATGTTTGGTGTTTATTGAATGCTTATTACTCGTCGAGGGTTGTACACATTGAGTTTGTGAAAACTCAACCCCCTCTTTTATTTTATTTTCAAGTGATGCTCAATAGAAGGTTTGATGTTTGAAGGGACTCTGGGTGGCCAGCTAGCAAGACAACATGGACTTGTGTTTTGTTTTGTTTTTTTTTTGAAGCATACGAAATTCTATTTTATTAAGTACTTTTCATTCCAGATTGTAATAAGGCTTCCTTTTATTATTACTAGGCTATTATTTTTATGCGATGTAATTATGAGAGGTTAAACATGGTTTCTTAAATTATAACATGTTATTCTATGTTTCCGCAACTAAGTTTTTAAATGATAAATTTTCTTAAATCAAATGTTTTAAACAAAGCTTTCACAACTGAAAAGAGAATTTTTAATAAGTTAACTGAGGTTTCATATCTTGAGGAAGGGTTTTCAATGAAAACAAGGTTTTCGCTAAAACACTTCAATGTGACGCGCCAGATTCGGCCATAACTTCTGGGCCGGGTTTGGGGTGTTACATTTAGTGGTATTAGAGCCAGGTTAAAAACGCGGGCCATGAAGTGGGCCTTATTACTTGATTTCTTTTTGTGTTTAAAATATATATATATGTATTTGATTGAATTACAATGTTTTGGAAAAAGGGAAGACTTGTTCAGCGGCACATCGAGTCTCCGACGTCGAACCAAGTAAGTTCTCTTATTCTTAAACTTGTTTAAATTGTTATACAATAGATAGTTAGAGGGCTACTCTAGACAATTATGTAGAATGAAACTGAAGCCCGTAGGATCTTGAAACTGTAGAGGATTTTCGAAAACAATCTTCTCTTTAAATACTTTCATAAAACATCGGGTTAATTATTGAAACTAACTAAAACTTCATAAAATTTTTAATCCAGAAAATACATGAATCGACGATGAGTGCTAGAAGAGGTGCAAGAGGCTGTGGCCGAGGCTGTAGAAGTGTTAGGGCTGAATCGTCATTGTCAGGCCATATGCCCGATATTAGAGTAGAAGAGGCTCTGGCTTCACTCGTAGCTAGGACTGAGCCGTATGATAGGGCCTCGAGAGTAGGTGCATTGTCACAGGCAATGCTAAGGATCTTGGAGAGGGTCGCTGGGCCCAATAATGGCACGGGAAACTGGGGGTCCATTCCAGAGTGACTTTGATCAAATGGGGATGAGATCTTTAAGGGTGTGGCTGGTGTGGCTCCTAACGTGGCTGAATATTGGTTGGAGGCCATGAAGAGGATAATGGAGGACTTGGATTGTTCACCAGAACAAAAGCTGAAAGGGGCAGTGTCATTGCTTAGGGAAAAAGCTTATCAGTGGTGGTTAACAGTAAAAGAGGGCACCCAACCGGAGCAGGTCACTTGGGAGTTTTTCAAAGCTACTTTCCAAGGGAAGTATGTGAGTGCAAGCTATGTGGATGTAAGAAGGAAGGAGTTTCTGAACTTGACCCAAGGAAACAAATCGGTTTAGTAGGTATGTAAGAGTAATGGTGGCAACGGACTATGAACGTTGCGTTAGGTTTGAGGATGGTCTTAGAGATAGCCTCAAGGTACTGATAGCTCAACAAAGGGAGCAGGTTTTCTCGGAGTTGGTGGAGAAGGCAAAGATAGCGGAGGAGGTTAAGCGCACTGAATGCTTAAATCGGGAAAAAGAAAGGGGTAGGAATAAAAGTGAGGCTAAGACTCCTAGGGTTGGACAGAGGCCTAGGGCTAGGGCAAGAGTTAATGGGCCAGTTAGAGTAGGGCCTCCTGCTAATCCTAGGGTGCCACCTTGTGCTGATTGTGGGAGAAGCCATAGAGGCGAGTCTTGGAAGAGAATGGGAGCTTGTTTCGCTTGTGGGTCTATGGAGCATAGGATCAAGGATTGCCTCCGAATGCTAGGTCGAGTGCCAGTAGTGGGTCAAGGTGGTGCTCAGCCACCAAGGGGTGGCCAGCTGTCGCCAAAGGGTCATAGGCAGGCCAGGAGCGGTAACGGCAATGGACTTAGACGTGGAGCACCAGGAGAAAATACAGGCCATCCTGAGGCGACACAACCGGTTTTGGTTTATGCTGCTCGTCGTCGAGAGGACGGGGATGCCCCACATGTGATAATGGGTATGTTCTTTATATGCAAGTTACCTTACACAGCATTGATTAAGATTGGATCGACACATTCATATGTTGCATGCAATATGACTAAATCTTTGGGTGATATGTTTGAAATTACTGCAAATGAGATGATTGTGATAAGTTCGTTAGGTCAGTCAGTGGGAGTGAATAAGTTGTTTAAGGAGGTACCTTTAGTAGTTCAAGGGGTTACCTTCTTAGCAGATTTGATGGAGCTGCCGTTTAGTGAGTTTGACTTAATCTTAGGTATGGATTGGCTGGTGAAGCACTGAGCCACCTTGGATGGCACTGCAAAGCGAATGGTGTTAAGAACGACGAGGATAAAGAAGTAGTGGTGATTGGTGAACGCTGAAATTATTTGACGAATGTAATTTCAGCATTAAAGGCGGAGAAGTTGGTTCGGAAGGGATACGAAGCCTATTTGGCTTACATTAGCAATACAGAGGCTAAGAGCCCTACTGTTAAGGAGCTGAGAACGGTTAAGGAATTTCCTGATGTCTTTCCCAAGGAGCTGCCTAGGTTGCCGCCCAGTAGAGAAGTGGAATTTGGAATAGAGTTGTTACTTGGTACGACTCCGGTATCCATCGCCCCTTATCGGATGGCACCAAAGGAGTTGGTGGAACTTAAGGCACAAATTCAGGAATAGTTGGATCGAGGATTCATCCGACCAAGTACGTCTCTGTGGGGAGCACCGGTGTTATTCGTGAAGAAGAAGAATAGGACGTTGCGAATGTGCATCGACTACTAGCAGCTAAACAAGTTAACTATTAAAAACAAGTACCCTCTGTTGAGAATCGATGATCATTTTGATCAGTTTAGGGGAGCTTCTATTTTCCCGAAGATTGACTTGCGTTTGGGGTATCACCAACTGAGGGTTAAAGAGGCGGATGTTCATAAGATAGCTTTCAGAACTTGTTATGGGCACTATGAGTTCTTGGTGATGCCATTCCGGCTGACAAACGCACTGGCTGCTTTCATGGATCTCATGAATCAAGTTTTCCAACCCTACTTGGATCGGTTCGTGGTAGTCTTTATAGATGACATTTTGGTGTACTCAAGAGATGAGGATGAGCATGATCCGCATTTAAGGATTGTATTGCAGACTTTGAGGGAGAACCAGTTGTATGCCAAATTTAGTAAGTGCGAATTTTGGCTAAGGGAGGTTACTTTTCTAGGACATGTGGTGTCAGCTGAGGGGATTAAGGTGGATCCCCGAAAAATCGAGGTAGTGTTAGAATGGAAAACACCCAAGTTGGTGTCAAAAATTTGAAGTTTTTTGGGCTTGGCAGGATACTATAGGCGGTTTGTTGAGGGCTTTTCAGTAATTGCTGCACCCTTAACTAAGTTGTTGAGGAAGGGGTACCGTTTGTTTGGACAGACAAGCAGTAGGAGAGTTTTGGGAAACTTAAGAAAGTTTTAACTGAGGCCCTTGTGTTGGTTTAGACAGAGCCTGGGAAGGAGTTAACAGTTTATAGTGACGCGTCGCATGTGGGCTTAGGATGTGTGTTGATGCAAGAAGGAAAGCTGGTTGCATATGTGTCACGGCAACTTAAGACTCACGAGGTGAATTACCCAACCCATGATTTGGAGCAAGCTGCGGTGGTTTTCGCACTAAAGATATGGAGGCATTACTTATACAGGGAGAAGTGTATAATTTATTCAGACCATAAGAGCTTGAAGTATCTCATTACCCAAAAGGTGCTCAACCTTAGGCAGCGTAGGTGGGTGGAATTATTGAAGGATTATGACTGCACGATTGAATACCACCCTGGCAAAGCAAATGTAATAGCCGACGCATTAAGTCGTAGGGTTAAGTTAGACTTGAAGGCTATGCTCGCCCGTTTAAGTTTGTTGGATGATGGTAGCTTGTTAGCTGAGCTTCAAGTAAAGCCGGTGTGGGTCGAGCAGATAAGGAGTAAGCAATTGATGGATGAGACCTTGGGTGCTCGTCTTAGACAAGTAGAGAATGGGGAGACATCGAACTTTGGGATAAATAGTGAAGGAGTATTGTGTTTCCATGGGAGAATATGTATACCAAAGGACGATGATCTAAGGCAATCTATTCTGCGGGAAGCACATAGCAGCCTCTATGCTATGCATCCTAGTGGGAACAAGATGTACTGGAACTTACGGGATCTTTACTGATGGCCTAGACTTAAGCGCGAGGTTATGGAGTTTGTAAGTAAGTGTTTGGTCTATCAAAAGGTGAAGGTGGAACATCAGTTGCCTTCGGGATCGCTTCAGCCAGTGAAAATTCTACTCTAGAAGTGGGAAAGGATCACTATGGACTTTATTAGTGGGCTACCCTTGACGCCTACTAAGAAAGACTAGATATAGGTTATAGTGGATCGGTTAACCAAGTCTGCCCATTTTGTACCAGTTCTCACTGACTACTCATTACAAAAGCTTGCTAGGTTGTATGTGGCGGAGATTGTAAGATTTCATGGAGTGTCGATGTCCATAATATCCAATAGGGACCCACATTTCAATTCACAATTTTGGATGAAGCTACATGAGGCGTTGGGTACTAGGTTGAACTTCAATACGGCATTCCACCCTCAAATTGATGGACAGTCAGAAAGGGTGATCCAAGTATTGGAGGATATGCTGAGGGGATGTGTGATTGAGTTCCGAGGTAGCTGGGAGGACTATTTGCCATTGGTCGAATTCGCATACAATAATAGCTATCAAGCAAGTATTGGGATGGCTCTGAATGAGGCACTGTATGGGCGAAGGTGTCGGACTCCAACATGTTGGACGAAGTTGGGCGAACGAAGAGTTCTGAGCCCTGAGTTAGTAGCAGATACTTAGGAGAAGGTGAAGTTGATTCGAGATCGGTTGAACGAGGCCTCGGATAGACATAAATCGTATGCTGACCTTAAGCGTCGTGAGATAGAGTATGCAGTGGGGGACTTAGTTTTTCTTAAGGTCTCTCCGTGGAAGAAAGAAGCTAAGCCAAGGGCTCATTGGGCCATATCGGGTTGTAAGGCGGATTGGGCCAGTCACTTACCAGCTGGAGTTACCTCCTGAACTATGCCAGATCCATGACGTGTTTCATATTTCCATGCTAAGGCAGTATCGCTTGGATCCTTCACATGTTGTGGCGGTTGAAGAAATTGAGATCAGGCCAGACCTAACTTTCGAGGAAGAGCCCATACAAATAATTGGACGTGATGTTAAGGTACTAAGAAGGAAGCCCATTCCATTAGTCAAAGTGCTTTAGCGTAATCACAAGGCTGAGGAGGCTACTTGGGAACCTGAGGAAGCGATGCGATGTCAATATCATCAACTGTTTGAATCAGGTAAAATTTTGACGATGAAATTTCCTTTAGGGGGTAGAGTTGAAACACCCCAAAAATCCCGAAATCCGGAATATTCTTTTTTTTCTGTTCTGATAAAAAATGTGCTGGGTATTTTTAATTAAGCAGGTAATGGTTTTGGCTAAGGTTTAAGTTCAAACTTAGGGGAAAAGAAAATTATGCGTTATTAGTTAAAAGGACCTTGTTGGTAAGTAGTTGGGCTTTTAAATAAAGATAGGGGAAAATGGCATAAAAAAGCCTTGTGGAGGAGTGGCTAAGTGACGGCACTTAGGGTGTAAGGAGGTAGCGTTAGTGGCTAGCAAGGGATCCAACGTTCGAATCCTAGCTTAGTATTTTTAGGATTTTAATTTTGGGCCTTCTAGAAGGTTGGAAGTGGCGTGAAGATGGACTCCAAGGGGAGTGTTCAGTAGAGAAATTTGAGGAAAGGATCAAAGAGTTATCAGGGAGCAAAACGAGGGGATGAGAAGTAATGAGCAAGTGGAGCCAAATTGGGAACTTAGGCTTGTGGAATTCGGCTATAGGGTCTATAAATAGGTGCCGAGTGGGAGGTTGTCAGGCTAATGCTGAATTTCCCTTCACCTTGTTGCCGGAACCCTCTTCCCTAAAAGCTAAAAACCTTCTGTTTCTCTTTTTTCTTCCCTGTGCCAATTTTCATTCTTCCTCTACCTCATTCCCGACTTTTTTTTCTTTTTCCTTGGAGCTGAATAACCCTCTTTTGCCATAAAAATCGCAAAGGGACGAACACTTCTTTGGCCGAATACCCTTGGTGCAACTACTACTCCTTTTACTTCGGTCAAATCTAGTTTAAGTGTTTGTTCTCCTAATCAGTTTGCTAAGAATCTATTATGTTGTTCTTCCCTCACTCGTTCTAATCAACTTTGGTAGGGAATTAGTATCGGATCTCGGGTTTAGCTCTCTGCTGAATTGCTCCTTGGGTGTCTTTCGGTTTTGGTAAGTATTTCTCTCTTATTGGCTAAGGTTCGTCGAATGGTCTTAATTGAGATAAAGGGGTGAATTATGTTGTATGCGAGTTCCCTAGTATTTGGTTTTAATAAGTAAGATTAATGCAGATCTAAGGAGTACGTGATCAAGGAAAAGCTATTAGGGATTGGTGTTCAAGGTAAGGTTAAGGTGAGGTTTCAGTTATTAGTAAAGTTATATATTAAACACGCGATTAATCGAAGGGTGATATCGATTGTAGGTTTGGGGCTAAGGAGATCGCTTAACGCTTTCTTACCAGGTGTGTACTTACACTGCACACACAAATAGATCGGTAAAAGCCGAAATGCCGAAAAGTTGAAAGTTTGGCTACTGTAGTCTTGTGAGTGCGCGAGAACTCGTAAGGGAGAAACCGATAGGTTTCCTGAGGCCATGGACGATTCCATGGACTTGGGTTGTGAATAGGCCAAATGGGTCGGAATGGGTTAAATGGGCCTGATGGGCTATTGGGCCCTTAATAGGCAAAATTTGATAAGTGATGCTATGTGATAGAAAATTTGTGTGTAAGCATGGATATAATGTGATTTGGGCTGGATGGGCCATATAAATGAGATTGATCCTAATGCGCCATACGAATGTGAATTGGGCCTTATGGGCCATATGAATGTGAATTGGGCCGGATGGGCCATATAGATGAGATTGGGCCTAGTGGGCCATATGCATGTATGGAGGGGTTTTGGGCCTAGTATATGATGACTACATAAAACTTAATTAAATTGTTGAGACCGTGGACAAGTCATAGGGTTAAGGTGTGGCAATGGGTACGTGCATGTCTAGGATTGGATTTAGGGAAAGCTTGGTACTTAAGCAGTCTTAATGACCCACCTCCTCTTCTCCGGAATCCTACCTGGTGCATAGTATTCGTTCATCTTAGCTCACGAGATTTGTTAACGGGCCAAGGTAAGTGGAAACCGTAATAAGGAGAAAAATTATCGAAATGCCCCTAAGGGCGAAAATGACCAAAATACCCCTATGTGTTGAATGTAAGTTTTATGAATGTGACATGCATATCTGTCGCATACGTATAATATTCTGCTTAGTTTGCATATGGGATGGAAAATATGGAACGGAGGAAGTATGTGAGGATCGCATGGTTGCTTGACAATCGTGGATCCACTGACGGCTTTTAAGCCCAATAAGTGAATGAGGGTAGTTCCGCAACAGGGTTACCATGGATGTGTATCGGTTGGGTGGGTCGATATTTATATCCCTACAAGATGTGTCGGGGGACGGAGCCGGTGTGTAGCGGATGGAATATTGAGATGGGATCGCATTGCATTGCATTGCATGTTTGATGTATGGTGTTTATTGAATGCTTGTTACTCGTCGAGGGTTGTACACACTGTGTTTCAAAAAACTCACCCCCTCTTTTATTTTATTTTTAGGTGATGCTCAGTAGAAGGTTCGATGTTTGGAGGGACTCTAGGTGGCCAGCTAGCAAGACAACATTACTTGTGTTTTGTTTTTTTTTTTTGAAGCATATGAGATTCTATTTTATTAAGTATTTTCAATCTAGATTGTAATAAGGCTTCCTTTTTATTATTATTAGGTTATTATTTTTATGCGAAGTAATTCTGAGAGGTTAAACATCGTTTCTTAAATTATAGCATGTTATTCTACGTTTCCGTAACTAAATTTTTAAATGATAAGTTTTCTTAAATCAAATGTTTTAAACAAAGCTTTCGTAACTAAAAAGAGAGCTTTTCATAAGTTAACTAAGGTTCCATATCTTGAGGAAGGGTTTTCAATGAAAACAAGGTTTTGGCTAAAACACTTCAATGTGACGCACCAGATTTGACCATAACGTCTAGGCTGAGTTTGGGGTGTCACAGTCAGCGTCGATCTCAATCTCATTTTCTGACTTTAATGCTTATTCACACAAACTCTAGCACACCACTCATTTCTTCGAACAATCTCAAATGTTGCTTGAACAAGACATCCCCTACTAGTTCTCTTGTTCAAGCTCTCGGACTCTATAATCCTTAAGTCTAGTCTGGTTAAAAACTCTGTGATGCTTAGACTAGCTCCATAAATCTCATGTATTATTAGCTTATCATGGATAAGGGCATCGTAAGCCTTATCCCAAACAAAAGGATCCATCGATTCGCTTATGGTCCTCCAAACAACTCAAACTCAAGGGTCATCCGACCCATCTCGATTCAATCTTGTAGGCCTTCCAAGCCCATCTTATTATAATGGCCCACTGACCAACACATATGGAGCTTGCAATCATTCCAACACTACTTAGGCACACGCTTACACTACTCAGGTGCCCTGAAACTAATTACCTTAATAGGACACTTCACTTGTTTCAACGATCCTCAATTGTGCACACTAGCTCATTTCTTGTAGATGCCTTTATTGGTTCCAATAGTGAGAAACAAAAATGATTCTCATGTTTAAAAAATAATAAATTTTCTTCTAAATTATATAACTACAAAATAAAATCATTACCACTAACTAGAAATAAACCAAGCATAAACAAAAGAAAGAATCATTGTGTCGCGGAAGAACCACTACCTTAGAAACAAATTCACCCTTATCAGCATAATCGTGTAGGGGATGTTACCCCCCAAGGTTAACACAAAACTTCATTACTTGTACACCCAAATATGGAAGGTGGTGCACATTTTGTATTGCTATTCTTTAAGGAATAAGGAAATAGGATAAAAATAAAGCTTTAAAGCAAGTTGAAAAAACTTGGCCAGAAAAATCACACTAAATTCAATTCCCAAGAAAGATTGGAGGGGCCACAGATGGTCCCTCTTAAAATCAAACCTTCTAGATATAATATCTTCTAATGTAATTTTAATAAGATGCCAAAATTTTATAGAAAAAAGAGAGGAGAGAATCAAGAAGAATGAGAGAAGATCTTATTTTGTTACTTGTGAAAAATGAGGCTAAATGACCTCCTATTTCTAGGATTCTCACAGGGGCAAAGGTGATCATGATGTTAATTAGGCATATATATATGTTAAGTAACTAAAAGATTAATGTAGGACTTCGAGACAGGGCTACAACTTAAAGAAATTGGATTAATAAATCATCATATTGGCACAAATTAATTCGTAACATTTTGTTGCGTTTAGAGAAATGGCTATTCTAGCCTTTCATGTAACACCCCGAACCCGAGACCGACACCGGAGTCGGACACGAGATGTTAACAAACTTTGAAAATTTTTCCAGACACTGCCGAGTCTGAGTACTAGTCGCTTCAAAAATCATATCTTGAGTTTCACAACTCGAAAATCAGTTTTGTGATTTTTCCCTGGAACTAGACTCATGTCCCCACCTATGTATTTTTTTCTAGAATTTTTGGTCGGGCCAATTAGTACAGTTTATTAGTCAAAGTCTCCCATGTTACAGGGGTCGACTACACTGACCTTTTCCCATTACGACTGGGATATCTCTCTGCACAGAGCTTCAATACTGATGCCGTTTATTTCTATGGAAACTAGACTCAGAGAGGAATCCATACATATATGGTATGACCCCTAATTATCTCTGGTCAATTTATAGTGAATTTCCAAAGGCGGAACAGGGAATCCAGAAACTGTTCTGGCCCTGTTCCACAAGAACCCGAATATCTCTTACTGTACTGTTCCTATGATTGTTTCGTTACTTCCATAAGAAAGTAGATTCATCAAGGTTCGATTACATAATTTATTCACTATTTAATTCCAATCATACTATTTTTAGTGATTTTCCAAATCTACATCACTGCTGCTGCCAACATCTGCCTTTAAGGTAGACTTTACCTATTTAATAGTTTCCATGGTTCAACTAGCCCCTTTAGCATGAATAGCGCAAATTATGATAGTGATTAACCATTCCATACCAAATGATTATAACATTATGCTCAAACATATGTAAGCCATTTTCGCATGGCTATATACATTAACCAAAATATTCTTCCGCCACTAGTCTATTTTATACGTGCCATAAGACAATCCAAAACATTGCAGTACCAAACCGTGGATAGTGATAGTGTGACTAGTTGCTGACGATCCCCGAGCCTGTAGCTTCACAATGAGATCTATAAAACAGAGGAGACAGAGTAAACGGAGTAAGCATTACAATGCTTAGTAAGTTTTAAGCAGTGGCAATAGATAACAATCAAATTATAACATAGTTGTTCGTATTTTTATTTCACTCTTCCTTCGGGCATACCATCCCTTTTCCGAATACGCACGTCTCATCATATACAATAGGCAGATAAACTTTCACGTAAAAGTGAGCTCATGTGACATAGATATATCGTATGATTTCCCATCACCTCTCACACTGATCCGATATCACATAATCATAAGAGTAGTCTCATAGATTGCTCTCACATGCATCACATAACTACCTTATGATTTAGTGCAATCAAGCTCACATATAGACTTGGAGTACATACCTGTTTAACCTTTCGCATTGAATATATCTATAAGCGACTCTTATTACGAAGTCTTACCCGGACATAATCTCCACACGAAGTTATCGAGTCTTACCCGGACAAAATTCCCACACGCAGTCATCGGGTCTTTATAGCCCGGATATAGTACGAGCACGAAGCTTACGGACATTAATCAGTGATAATATTCTCGCATAAAGCCTGCGGGGTTTTAACCCGGATATAGTACTGACACAAATGCCCTTCGGGACTTATCACATTTATACACTTTCACATTCATCACATCGGCCATTAGGCCTTATCTCACATACACATGCTCACATTCATCACATTGGCCACTCGGCCTTATCACACATACACCTGTTCACTTTCATCACATTGGCCATTCGGCTTTATCACACATATACATGTTCACTTTCATCACATTGGCCATTCGGCCTTATCACACATATACGTGTTCACTTTCATCACATTGGCCATTCGGCCTTATCACACATACACATGTTCACATTCATCACATTGGCCATTCGGCCTTATCTCATATATGCATGTTCACATTCATCACATTGGCCATTCGGCCCTATCACACATACACATGTTCACTTTCATCACATTGGCCATTCGGCCTTATCACACATATACGTGTTCACTTTCATCACATTGGCCATTCGGCCTTATCACACATACACATGTTCACATTCATCACATTGGCCATTCGGCCCTATCACACATATACACTTTCACATTTATTCACTTAGACTTCACATACCACATATACTATCATGTACAGACTTGGGCTTGACCGAATCTACATCCATCACTTTCCAATGAATAATTCAATTTTACGCCATACTATCATTTCATATTCGAATTATCATAAGCTTACAATATCACGATTTAGAATTCAAGTATGGGTTTAATCAATAGCTTATGAGTAACTAAAACAAGTTTTATCCATGTTTACAACAACATCACATATTCACTACGAGCTGTTTTCCTGAGCAATGGTCACTAAATTGTTTATAAATGGAGCTACAAAACTCCAAATCACTTGCCGTTAATTTTTCCTGAATATAGACTCGTATATCTTCCATCCATGAAATTTCCAGAATTTTAGGTTGGGCCAATCAACACCAGATTTTTCTTAAGTTTTCCCCCGTTTCACTGTTTGACTAATCTGACCACTCTTCACTACGAATCAAATTTCTCATTATCAGAAATTCCTTTGTTTACACGGTTTCTTTTATAAGAAACTAGACTCATTAAGCTTTAATTTCATGTCTCATTCAGCCTCTAATTCAAATCCATGAATTTATGGTGATTTTCTGAATTCATGTTACTGCTGCTGTCCTGAGCAGGTTTATCACAATTTTACTCTTCTGACATATCCTTTCAGCACTTCATAATATCATATCCATTTGGCAACATATCATATCCATTTGGCAACATATCATATCAATAACTTACCTATACTTCATAATAACCATTAGGCTATATGCATAAAGATTTACAATAGAGTTATGATTCTTTTAATATGTGCTTAACATATCATACTCAATCACATTATAGGCATTAATACTTAAAACTTACCTCGATTGCTAATGTACGTCAATTCCGACTATTCGGCCAATTTCCCTTTTTCCGCGATCCGACTGTGTTTCCTTGAGTTCTTGAGCTAATGAACCAAATTTAAACTTATCACATCACTATTGTGTAAAACCACATTCGATTATATTATAATTCGGTTAGCAAGAAATACACTTATTCCTTATAACATTTAGCTTCGAGATCACCACCTCAATCATCTCAATACGTTCTAAGTGACCATATGTATATACGTCTATACTAAAGTGCTTTACATTAATAACACCATATCAACAATGTATAATGCCGACCCCTTTAAACCAATTATCCATACAAATATTATTTGTACACATTTCCTTACCTAAATTTCACATTCGGCAACCACTTAACCAACTTAACAAATTTTCTATACTTCAAAACCACAAGTAAATATCATAATTTGTATCATTACATCGATTAAACTAAATCATGCATTAGCTTTTAGCACATTCGGCCATTAAAGAGACAACCCAATTAACATTCAAACCTTTATAAGCTTAGATTTCCCAAGGCTGAATATCACATAAAAACCTTTAATACACATGCAAAGTTTACACTTTAACTAATTATGCATATACTAATAAACCGAATATTATTTAAACAACCATTTGAATAATTCTTTATCACATGTTCACAATCGGCATAACCATGTTACAAATTCAATACATAAAAATCTTCTTATCCAAGGCTATATTTGACCTATATGTATTTTCTTTACAACCATTCATCAACAATTAAGCACATGTTTAATGGCCGAATGCACATACCTCTTACTCATCCTTAACAGATTTTTTTATTATCAAGCTTCCATTTCCACTTAACTACGAACCATTTAAAACAATCAATATTTTACACATTGTCGAATGCATATATATTTTCATCCAAACTCATAATTTCACAAGCTTAGCCTCATTTAATGACTACTTGTTCATCAAGACATTAAACACATCATGCATAACATACAAAGCATCCTTAGCCAAAAAAAAAATACTATCACAAAACTTCCTTGGCCGAATGTCATCTTTTTCCATTAACTAGATTTTGCCATGGGCTTGCTTCAATACTTGAGACCACTCAAATAATATTCAAACTTAATCCTTCATTTCATTTCTCATTTTAGCACATATTTGGCTAATATATAAATATATGCTATCAATTTAATTACAATTATAAATTTTCAACTCAAACTCATTCTTTACCTCGTCTTTCACCTTAATTCAAATTCGGCAAGTATATAAACATATATTAGCAATTTAATTATAGCATTCCACAATTAAGCACAAGTTTCATACTTCACTTTAATAACCGAATGATATTTTACTCAAACTTGCCCCTCATAGCAAATTTAATTAGTCTATCCTCATCCATAAACACTTATCATCAAAACATCCACAATCTAATCCTTGAAGCCATGACCAAATGCTTTATGAAATAAATTCACAAAAATTAACATATGGGTCATGTTGTGAGCTTCAAAACTAACAACATTTCGCAAAAAAAAATTAAAAATAAAATACATGAAATCTCACCTTAATTCCCAACACCAAATGACCGAGTGCCTTTGGTGTTCTTTCCTTTATACCCTAGCCGAATGCTCCAATCATCCATCAAAATTACAAATTTTAGCATGGGCTAAGTAAGAGTCATGATTATTTACCTAAAACAAGATCAAATTTCACAATTTGACATAATATACTAACCTTTTTAATGACTCAAGTGACCAAAAATTCTTCCCCTCCTTTGTTTCTTCTATTCGGCCATGTTGAACAACAAAGAAAGGATTTTGTTTTTCCTCCCCTTTCACAAGTCACGGCAATGGGGAGTAAGGGGGAGACAACTTTGGTTTCTCCTCCCACTCACCTCATGTTTTATCATTCTTAATTCATTCTTTTATTTTCTAAACTCATAGTGCTAATAAAAGAATTCATATTATCCTCAATGACCCATCCATGGCCGGCCACTACTCATTCATAAGGGATATTTGACATGCAAACCCTTTATTCATATGACATGCACTAATTGAGCCTTATAGATTAACTATCACATTTTAAAAGTGTCACACATAAGTCCCATCGACTAAATTCACATGCAATTTACTAAATCAAAGCTTAAAACTTTCACACATTCATATTCACATATAATAGTCATAAAATATGACGGCTAATTATTTTTATGACTTGATTTTGTGGTCCTGAAACCACTTTTCGACTAGGGTCAAATTAGGGGTGTCACATTTCATGTCATTGTTGTTGAGTTTAGAGTTAAACTTTTCTATTGCCATTCTACTTTATGTTGTTATTTAATTTTTTTACATTCTTAGTTTAGTTTATTTAAGTTATTAATTAAATCCTCACATCCAAATCTTCGTTACTAATCAAAGTGTTTAATAATTAATTTTAAAATTATTGATTCACATATACAGTCTGTATGGAGATGATAACTCTATACTTACTACTTTATTACTTGTTTATGACTGTATACACTTACATGTCATTCGATTATCTCTCAAACATTGGTTGCATTTGATTTATATACATTTGTTTTTAACAAGTGCCATTTAATACTAAATTTAAATTTTAGTTTAGAATATTCATTTTTGGATCCAAATTATGATTGTCTCTTTCTTGTATTTTAATTATAATTTATAGTTTATATATTTTGAGTATATAAATTTATATATAATAGTTAATTATATGATGAAATGTGTTAAATAAACATAAAGTGCAAGCGTCAAATCCCACAATTGAATCGGGATCAATAAAAGAGTTGGAGGCAAACTGCAAACAAAATAAGAGCAAACTATCTTGGACAATCACATGCAAAGAATGTCTTGGTTTTCAAGCATGCTCTTGCGATCAATAGTCTTAAGACAACTATATCAATATTAAAGGTATATTCATCATCATATTAACAACCATCACCATACTAAGATATATAAATGGTGCTATATTGGGAATATGCATAATAAATTTCTTTGATAAATGAAATGTCATATATGAATAATAGTAGATATGAGTATTGGATACCAGGGAAAGTTAAAACAAATGTTATATTGTAAGGTATTATGTAACACCCCTAACCTATATCCGTCGTCAAAATAGAGTTATGAGGCATTACCGATCAATACACATCGTCCAAATACATAACTCATTCATTCATATTCACAATCCATTCATATCAATCACATTGTCCCTTTTAATGTCCTATGAGACCTTAAAACATGCTTAAACAAGGTTCAGGAATAAACCGATAACATTTGCAAACTTTAAGAAACTTAGAAAATTTTCTTTAACTTTAGGGTCACACGCTTGTGTGACCAGGCCGTGTAACCAGACACACCGGTGTCATGGACAGTGTGAAAATAAGGCATACGTACTGACTTGTACCACACGGCTGAGGACATGCCCGTGTTCTAGGCCATGTGAAATCGAAGGGGGGTTACAAACTTCGGTCACACGGTCGACCACACGCCCATGTGCCAACCTGTGTGCCACACAAGGCCAGTAGACATGTGACAGCCCAAAATTGACCCTAGTCGGGAAGTGGTTTCGGGACCGCTAAACCGAGTCACCGAAATGTTTGAATGTGATATTTATTGTCTAGAATATGTAATTATGAATGTGTAAAAATTTCAAGCTTCGATTTAGTCGATTGCATGTGAATTTAGTCAATAGGACTTATGTGTGACATTTTTGAAATGTGATAGGTCGAAGCATAAGGACCTATTAGTGCATGAAATAAAAAGGGGGGACTTGCATGTCAAATTTCCCCCCTAATTAGTAGTGGCCGGCCATGACAAGCATGGTAGACCAAGTGTGATGGGCAAGACATGTCATAGACATGTTGTGTTGGTGCATCATGGGTGGAAAAAAATAAAATAAGGAGAATGGGCATAAAATAATGAAAGGGAATATGATGGAAACAAAAAAAAAAGTGTGTGATTGTCTCCCCCCCCTATTTTGCCGAAACTAGAAAGAAAAACAAAAAAAAAAGTGCTCATCCTTTGGTTCATCTTTGGCCAAAAATTTTAAGGAGGAAGGAAGAAGAAAGGTTGAAGAGGTTCGGCCATGCATGTAACTAGGCTAAGGTATGTTTGATGATGTTCCATGAGATGCATGCATGTTTTAGTTGTTAGCTTGAGTTCTACCTAGCCCATGGTCTAAATCTTGCTATGTGATGGAAATGACACTCGGCCATGGATGCATCATTCTTGTTTGGTGTTGATGTTGTGTCGGTGAGATACCAAGTTATTTTCGTGACCAAGTTGAGATTTGAATTTTTGGAATAAGTAAGGTTTTCGGCTATGGAGATTAATAAGGGTGATGGTTGTGTTTCATGCTAAATCTAGATGAAAAATGGTAGTTACTTACATCTTGATGATTATGAGTTTCTTTCTTGGTTCTACCTTAGATCCATAAAGTATATTTTTATTTGGTGTTGTTGGAAGTATCGGCCATGGTATATCCATGAGTGTGATTTATGCTTATTGCATGGTAGGTAAGATTTATGTTTTGGATATATGTTTAAATTTGGTTATAATCAAAATTTGGGATTCGGCTCTTGCATATATATATATATGATTGCACATGATGGTGCTTCGGTTATGGATTAAATGATGGATGCGTATTGAGTATAATATGGAATGCATTAGTTAGTAAAATGTATGTCATTTATGTGTGGTATTAAGTATATAATCGGCCTCAACATAGACATGCATATTCGGCCATAGGAAGAAGATTGGTGTTGCATGTATTCGGTTAGAGGCAAGCATATTGATGCTTTTGTCTTGGCTTAGAAAATTTGGCCAAGGGGGAAAATTAGCTAAAATGTTGAGTTTGATTCATGATTCCGTACATATGTGACTTTAATGTCTAATGTATAAATATGGGCTAAGTGCCTTGTGTTCCTCTTTTCGATGCTCAAATGATTAAATCAATTTATTTGTTTAATTAAGCTCAAGAGCAAAGGGGAACTAAATCCGATAAAGGGAAGGAAAAAGTGGTCGATTAGCTATCGGAATCGTTCGACAACATCCGAGGTAAGTTCTTGAGTAAAAGAGCTTAAATTATGATTTGATTAGATCATGTTTTAAGCAAATTAAAATCATGCTCTTTGTGTGGCTATTGAGCCGAAATTGCAAGAATGATAAATGTCTTGTGTTTGAGTTTTGCTAACGAGAACGAAATACGAATGTGCCATGATTTATTGTTAAATGTGCATGGTTATTTGAATGATGCCCGGGCTAAGTCCCGAAGGCTTTGTGCTAACCGACCATATCCGGACTAAGATCCGAAGGCATTTGTGCGAGATACTAATTCCGGGCTAAGCCCGAAGGCATTTGTGCGAGTTACTAAATCCGGGTTAAGTCCCGAAGGCAATTGTGCGAGTTACTATAACCGGGCTATGTCCCGAAGGCATTTGAACGAGTAGCTATATCCGGTTAAATTCCGAAGGTACGTGATTTGGGAATGAATGATCTTGCTGTAAAAATTTCAGTAAATACTCTAGAAACATCCCAACATTGAGGTATGTTTCGTATGTGCTTGAATTTAGTTGAGCCCTTACAAATAAGTATTCGCTCAGTTGATAAACGAGCTATCGGCCTTTGGCTAAGTTGATCTTTTGTGTATGTACATAAGGGTTGGTAATGTGAAGCAAGTATGATATTGAAAAATTGTGCATATGAAATTATCCGTTTAGCTAGATGAATGCTATACTTTTGTTGTGCTGGAATTCCTTGCTCAAAACTTACTAAGCATAAATTGCTTACTCCGTTTCTTTGATCCTCTGTTTTATAGATTTTGGTTCTCCAGCTATCGAACTCGGGATTTTGAAGTCGAAGTCGCCCACACTATCAAAGCCCCCCCCTTTTTGGTACAATTTTGGTTGAACTTCGAAATGGCATGTATAGGACTACCCGTTTGTTGTGGGTCATGGACCCTTTGGACTTGTATAATTTTGGATAGCCATGCGAAAATGGCTTATATGTGTTTGAGTATAATGTTATAATCATTTGGTGTGGATATGCTTGACAAGGATTGGCCATGGGAATGGTTAATCACTATCATAAATTGTGCTATTTATGCAAAAAGGGCTAGTTGAATCATGGAAACCATGAAATAGGTAAAGTCTACCTTAAAGGTAGATGCTGACAGCAGCAGTGATGTAGATTTGGAAAATCACTAAAAATAATAGGAATGGAATTAAATAGTGAATAAATTATGTAAACGAACCTTGATGAATCTATTTTCATAGGAAAGTAACGAAACAATCATACGGACAGTATGTTAAGAGATATTCAGGTTCTCATGAGACAGGGCCAGAACGGTTTCTGGATTTCCTGTTTCGACTTTGGAAATTCATTATAAATTAACCAGAGACAATTAGGAGTCAATCCATATATTTATAGATTCCTCCCTGAGTCTAGTTTCTATAGAAACAAACGGCATCAGTATTGAAGCCCTGTACAGGTAGATATCCAAGTCGTAATGCACAAAGGTCAGTGTAGTCTATCCCTGTAACATGGGAGACTTTGACTAATAAACTGTACTAATTTGCCCAACCAAAAATTCTAGAAAAATATGTAGATGGGCATATGAGTCTAGTTTCAGGAAAAATTTACGGAACTGGATTCCGAGTTTCTGAACTCAAGATATGATTTTTAAAGCGACTATTACGCTGATTGCAGTGTCTGGAAAATTTTTAAAGTCTGTTAACACCTCGTGTTCGACTCCGATGACGGTCTCGGGTTCGGGGTGTTACATTTGATTGGTATCAGAGCCAGGTTTAGTCGATTCTAGGACTACCGTAATGCGTTGGGTCTAGCTATACATGCCATTTTATGTGATTATTTGATAGTGTGGTGATTTCTGACATTTGCAAATGTGTTTATTTATAGTAATGGATCCCGATCCCGACCGAGCGGTAGCTGATGATCTTGAGAGTGTAGCGCCTGCTCCCTCACAAGGGACAGCGCCGGTGGACTCTCAACCTAATGGTAGTAACCCGAATGATGAAGCTAGACAAGCTTTCTATAGCGTGATGAATGATTGGTTCAACCAATACATTCGAACTAATACGGCTGTTCCACAACCTCCATTCCCGACAAATACCACCCCCGCACCTACAATACCTCCGGTAACTGACCAAATAAGGTCAAATAAGCCCCCAGTTGACAGAATCCAAAAACATGGGGCTACTGAATTTAAAGCTACGGATAGCGACGATGCCGAGCAAGCTGAATTTTGGTTGGACAACACTATCCGGGTACTCGATGAGCTATCTTGTACACCCGATGAATGCCTAAAGTGTACTATCTCCTTGCTACGTGATTCTGCCTACTATTGGTGGAGTACTCTGACTTCTGTTGTGCCCCGAGAGCAAGTAACTTGGGAGTTTTTCCAAACTGAGTTTCGGAAAAAGTATATCAGTCAGAGATTTGTTGATCAAAAACGGAAGGAATTTCTTGAGCTTAAGCAAGGTTCCATGTCGGTTACTGATTACGATCGAAAATTTGTTAGACTTAGCAAATACGCTCGGGAATGTGTTTCGTCCGAGGCTATCATGTGTAAACGCTTCGAGGATGGGCTGAATGAAGATATAAAAATGTTCGTTGGCATTCTTGAAATACGAGAGTTCGTAGTACTTGTCGAGCGAGCTTGTAAAGCCGAAGAGCTTAGAAAAGAAAAACAAAAAGTTGATGTGGGAACTGGAGAGTTTCGTAAAAGATCCTCGGGAAAGTCTCTTCAACAGGCATCGAAGAAATTTACGGAACTGGATTCCGAGTTTCTGAACTCAAGATATGATTTTTAAAGCGACTATTACGCTGATTGCAGTGTCTGGAAAATTTTTAAAGTCTGTTAACACCTCGTGTTCGACTCCGATGACGGTCTCGGGTTCGGGGTGTTACATTTGATTGGTATCAGAGCCAGGTTTAGTCGATTCTAGGACTACCGTAATGCGTTGGGTCTAGCTATACATGCCATTTTATGTGATTATTTGATAGTGTGGTGATTTCTGACATTTGCAAATGTGTTTATTTATAGTAATGGATCCCGATCCCGACCGAGCGGTAGCTGATGATCTTGAGAGTGTAGCGCCTGCTCCCTCACAAGGGACAGCGCCGGTGGACTCTCAACCTAATGGTAGTAACCCGAATGATGAAGCTAGACAAGCTTTCTATAGCGTGATGAATGATTGGTTCAACCAATACATTCGAACTAATACGGCTGTTCCACAACCTCCATTCCCGACAAATACCACCCCCGCACCTACAATACCTCCGGTAACTGACCAAATAAGGTCAAATAAGCCCCCAGTTGACAGAATCCAAAAACATGGGGCTACTGAATTTAAAGCTACGGATAGCGACGATGCCGAGCAAGCTGAATTTTGGTTGGACAACACTATCCGGGTACTCGATGAGCTATCTTGTACACCCGATGAATGCCTAAAGTGTACTATCTCCTTGCTACGTGATTCTGCCTACTATTGGTGGAGTACTCTGACTTCTGTTGTGCCCCGAGAGCAAGTAACTTGGGAGTTTTTCCAAACTGAGTTTCGGAAAAAGTATATCAGTCAGAGATTTGTTGATCAAAAACGGAAGGAATTTCTTGAGCTTAAGCAAGGTTCCATGTCGGTTACTGATTACGATCGAAAATTTGTTAGACTTAGCAAATACGCTCGGGAATGTGTTTCGTCCGAGGCTATCATGTGTAAACGCTTCGAGGATGGGCTGAATGAAGATATAAAAATGTTCGTTGGCATTCTTGAAATACGAGAGTTCGTAGTACTTGTCGAGCGAGCTTGTAAAGCCGAAGAGCTTAGAAAAGAAAAACAAAAAGTTGATGTGGGAACTGGAGAGTTTCGTAAAAGATCCTCGGGAAAGTCTCTTCAACAGGCATCGAAGAAATTTCGAGATGATGTGGGCCGGTCTAGAGGCACTTCGGGCCTTTTTAGACGAGATCATGATCGACCCCCTGTGGGTACACGAGGCACTTCGGTCGCCAGTGTTGGGAATGAACGTCGAGACAGAACGAAATGTCGATATTGCAGTAAATGGCATTCGGGGAGTTGTAGATTCCCTGACCGCTCCTGTTACAAGTGCGGATCAGTTGACCACTTCATTAAAGATTGCCCGAGGTTGTCTGAACAAAATGTAAATCAGAGTGGGAAATCGGGTGCTACCACTGCTCGAGGTAGACCATCTGGAAATACGGGCAATGCTAGTGGTGGTCAGAGAGGATCTAGAGATGCTACGACCAGATCCGAGGCTCGTACGCCTGCTAGAGCTTATGCTATACGTGCCCGCGAGGATGCTTCTTCGCCTAATGTTATTACCGGTACTTTTACTCTCTTTGATACTAATGTAATTGCTTTGATTGACCCCGGTTCTACTCATTCTTACATATGTGAAACTTTAGCATCCAGTAAGACTTTACCTATTGAGTCTACTGAGTTCGTAATTCGGGTGTCAAATCCCTTGGGTCGTTACGTGCTTGTCGACAAAGTGTGTAAGGAATGTCCCCTAGTAATTCGAGGTTCCTGTTTTCCAGCGGACTTGATGCTTTTGCCATTTGATGAATTTGATGTTATTCTCGGGTTGGATTGGTTGACCGTGCATGATGCGGTTGTGAATTGCAAAAGCAAGACTATTGAATTGAGGTGCGCAAATAACGAAGTAATCCGAGTTGAGTCTACGGACTTGGATGGGTTGCCAGCTGTAATATCCTCAATGTTGGCCCAGAAATATGTAAGAAAAGGGTGCGAAGCATACCTTGCGTATGTACTGGATGACAAAGAATTAGAAAAGAAACCCGAATCTGTGCCGGTGGTTTGTGAATACCCGGATGTTTTTCTTGAAGAATTACCGGGTTTACCACCTGTTCGGGAGATAGAGTTTGGTATTGAGCTTGTACCTGGGACTACGCCGATTTCTATGGCTCCGTATCGTATGGCACCAACCGAGTTAAAAGAGTTGAAAGCTCAGTTGCAAGAATTGACGGATAGAGGTTTTGCTCGACCAAGTTTCTCACCTTGGGGTGCACCAGTATTGTTCGTGAAAAAGAAGGACGGAACCATGAGGTTGTGCATTGACTATCGCCAACTGAATAAAGTGACAATAAAGAACAAATATCCGTTACCGCGTATCGATGATTTGTTCGACCAACTGAAGGGAGCCTCAGTGTTCTCAAAAATAGATTTGAGATCGCGCTATTATCAGTTGCGAATTCGAGATTCGGACATACCCAAAACTGCCTTCAGAACGAGATATGGTCACTACGAGTTCTTAGTGATGCCGTTTGGGCTCACTAATGCCCCTGCGGTATTTATGGATTTGATGAATCGGATCTTCAGACCATATTTGGATCGGTTCATAGTTGTGTTCATTGATGACATCTTGGTCTATTCAAGAGATGAGACCGAACATGCTGAGCACCTGAGACTAGTGTTGCAAATTTTGCGGGATAAGCAGTTATATGCTAAGTTCAGTAAGTGTGAGTTCTGGTTAAGAGAGGTTAGCTTCTTGGGTCATGTGGTATCCGCATCGGGTATTCGAGTTGACCCGAGCAAAATTTCAGCCATACTTAACTAGAAGCCTCCAAGAAATATTACCGAAGTTCGGAGCTTCCTGGGGCTCGCCGGTTATTACCGACGATTTGTCAAAGGTTTCTCGATGATAGCCACACCAATGACGAAGCTACTTCAAAAGGATGTTAAGTTCGAATGGACGGAGAAATGTCAGAAAAGTTTTGATCAACTAAAAACTTATTTGACTGAAGCTCCAATTTTAGTGCAACCCGAACCAGGCAAAGAGTTTGTCATTTATAGTGACGCATCCCTACTTGGGTTGGGTTGCGTATTGATGCAAGAAGGTCGAGTGGTGGCCTATGCGTCGAGACAATTAAAGCCACATGAGAAAAATTATCCGACCCATGATCTTGAACTAGCTGCCATCGTGTTTGCTTTAAAAATATGGCGACATTACTTATTTGGTGAAAAGTGCCATGTATTTTCGGATCACAAAAGTCTCAAATATTTGATGACTCAAAGAGACTTAAATCTGCGACAAAGACGTTGGCTTGAGTTGTTGAAAGATTACGAGCCTGTCATTGATTACCACCCGGGAAAGGCTAATGTGGTTGCGGACGCCTTAAGCCGGAAATCATTGTTTGCTTTACGAGCGATGAATGTGCACTTGTCTGTTCTACCCGACAATGTGTTAGTAGCTGAATTAAAAGCCAAACCATTATTGATTCATCAAATTCATGAAGCCCAGAAAGTTGATGATGAATTGGTTGCAAAACGGGCTGAGTGTGTTCCGAACAAGGAATCAGAGTTTCAAATTGATGATGATGATTGTTTGAGGTTCAGAAGTCGTTTGTGTGTTCCAAGGAATTCGGAACTCATTTCGATGATTCTGAACGAAGCCCATTGTAGTCGAATGTCAATTCACCCGGGGAGTACGAAAATGTACAACGATTTGAAACGTTGGTTTTGGTGGCATGGTATGAACCGAGACATCTCCGACTTTGTTTCGAGATGTTTAATATGTCAACAAGTGAAAGCGGAACATCAAGTGCCTTCAGGATTACTTCAGCCGATCATGATACCCGAGTGGAAATGGGATCGAGTCACAATGGACTTTGTGTCCGGACTGCCATTGTCAGCAAGTAAGAAGGATGCGATTTGGGTTGTTGTTGATAGACTGACTAAGTCGGCTCACTTTATCCCCGTGCGTACGGATTTTTCATTGGATAAACTAGCCGAATTGTATGTTTCTCAGATTGTGAGATTACACGGGGTACCTATTTCTATCGTGTCGGATAGAGATCCGAGATTCACCTCGCGATTTTGGAGGAAATTGCAAGAAGCTTTGGGTACCAAGCTGCATTTTAGCACTGCTTTTCACCCCCAAACCGATGGTCAATCTGAGCGGATAATTCAGATACTTGAGGATATGTTGAGATGTTGCATCCTCGAGTTCAGTAGTTCATGGGAACGGTATTTACCTTTGATTGAATTCGCTTACAACAATAGTTTTCAATCAAGTATTAAGATGGCACCTTACGAGGCTTTGTAGGTCGTAAATGTCGTACACCATTGTTTTGGACCGAGCTCGGTGAAAGTAAAATTTTCGGAGTTGATTTGAGTAAGGATGCCGAACAGAAAGTAAAGGTAATCCGTGAAAGTCTGAAAGCAGCCACAGATCGTCAAAATCGTATGCGGATTTGAAACGAAAAGACATTGAATATCAGGTGGGAGATAAAGTGTTTCTTAAAGTTTCTCCTTGGAAAAAGGTACTCAGATTTGGCCGTAAGGGCAAGTTGAGCCCGAGATTCATTGGGCTGTACGAAATCTCCGAACGAGTTGGTCCGGTTAAGTATAGATTGATTTTGCCCCCTGAACTTGAAAAGAATCACGATGTCTTTCATGTTTCGATGCTTCGACGTTATAGATCCGATCCGTCACATGTGATTAATCCCTCAGAAGTTGAAATTCAATCTGACTTGAGTTATGAAGAAGAACCGATTCGTATCCTAGGTCGTGAAGTGAAAGAGTTGCGAAACAAAAGGGTTCCGTTAGTTAAGGTGTTATGGCTCAAACACAGGATCGAGGAAGCTACTTGGGAAACCGAGAGCTCGATGAAAGAACGATACCCAAACCTATTTACCGGTAAGATTTTCGGGGACGAAAATTTCTTAAGTGGGGGAGAGTTGTGACAGCCCAAAATTGACCCTAGTCAGGAAGTGGTTTCGGGACCGCTAAACCGAGTCACCGAAATGTTTGAATGTGATATTTATTGTCTAGAATATGTAATTATGAATGTGTGAGAATTTCAAGCTTCGATTTAGTCGATTGCATGTGAATTTAGTCAATAGGACTTATGTGCGACATTTTTGAAATGTGATAGGTCGAAGCATAAGGACCTATTAGTGCATGAAATAAAAAGAGGGGACTTGCATGTCAAATTTCCCCCCTAATTAGTAGTGGCCGGCCATGACAAGCATGGTAGACCAAGTGTGATGGGCAAGACATGTCATAGACATGTTGTGTTGGTGCATCATGGGTGGAAAAAAATAAAATAAGGAGAATGGGCATAAAATAATGAAAGGGAATATGATGGAAACAAAAAAAAAAGTGTGTGGTTGTCTCCCCCCCCCCCCCATTTTGCCGAAACTAGAAAGAAAAACAAAAAAAAAGTGCTCATCCTTTGGTTCATCTTTGGCCAAAAATTTTAAGGAGGAAGGAAGAAGAAAGGTTGAAGAGGTTCGGCCATGCATGTAACTAGGCTAAGGTATGTTTGATGATGTTCCATGAGATGCATGCATGTTTTAGTTGTTAGCTTGAGTTCTACCTAGCCCATGGTCTAAATCTTGCTATGTGATGGAAATGACACTCGGCCATGGATGCATCATTCTTGCTTGGTGTTGATGTTGTGTCGGTGAGATACCAAGTTATTTTCGTGACCAAGTTGAGATTTGAATTTTTGGAATAAGTAAGGTTTTCGGCTATGGAGATTAATAAGGGTGATGGTTGTGTTTCATGCTAAATCTAGATGAAAAATGGTAGTTACTTACATCTTGATGATTATGAGTTTCTTTCTTGGTTCTACCTTAGATCCATGAAGTATATTTTTCTTTGGTGTTGTTGGAAGTATCGGCCATGGTATATCCATGAGTGTGATTTATGCTTATTGCATGGTAGGTAAGATTTATGTTTTGGATATATGTTTAAATTTGGTTATAATCAAAATTTGGGATTCGGCTCTTGCACATATATATATATTATTGCACATGATGGTGCTTCAGTTATGGATTAAATGATGGATGCGTATTGAGTATAATATGGAATGCATTAGTTAGTAAAATGTATGTCATTTATGTGTGGTATTAAGTATATAATCGGCCTCAACATAGACATGCATATTCGGCCATAGGAAAAAGATTGGTGTTGCATGTATTCGGTTAGAGGCAAGCATATTGATGCTTTTGTCTTGGATTAGAAAATTTGGCCAAGGGGGAAAATTAGCTAAAATGTTGAGTTTGATTCATGATTCCGTACATATGTGACTTTAATGTCTAATGTATAAATATGGGCTAAGTGCCTTGTGTTCCTCTTTTCGATGCTCAAATGATTAAATCAATTTATTTGTTTAATTAAGCTCAAGAGCAAAGGGGAACTAAATCCGATAAAGGGAAGGAAAAAGTGGTCGAATAGCTATCGGAATCGTTCGACAACATCCGAGGTAAGTTCTTGAGTAAAAGAGCTTAAATTATGATTTGATTAGATCATGTTTTAAGCAAATTAAAATCATGCTCTTTGTGTGGCTATTGAGCCGAAATTGCAAGAATGATAAATGTCTTGTGTTTGAGTTTTGCTAACGAGAACGAAATACGAATGCGCCATGATTTATTGTTAAATGTGCATGGTTATTTGAATGATGTCCGGGCTAAGTCCCGAAGGCTTTGTGCTAAGTGACCATATCCGGACTAAGATCCGAAGGCATTTGTGCGAGATACTAATTCCGGGCTAAGCCCGAAGGCATTTGTGCGAGTTACTAAATCCGAGTTAAGTCCCAAAGGCAATTGTGCGAGTTACTATAACCGGGCTATGTCCCGAAGGCATTTGAACGAGTAGCTATATCCAGTTAAATTCTGAAGGTACGTGATTTGGGAATGAATGATCTTGCTGTAAAAATTTCAGTAAATACTCTAGAAACATCCCAACATTGAGGTATGTTTCGTATGTGCTTGAATTTAGTTGAGCCCTTACAAATAAGTATTCGCTCAGTTGATAAACGAGCTACCGGCCTTTGGCTAAGTTGATCTTTTGTGTATGTACATAAGGGTTGGTAATGTGAAGCAAGTATGATATTGAAAAATTGTGCATATGAAATTATCCGTTTAGCTAGATGAATGCTATACTTTTGTTGTGCTGGAATTCCTTGCTCAAAACTTACTAAGCATAAATTGCTTACTCCGTTTCTTTGATCCTCTGTTTTATAGATTTTGGTTCTCCAGCTATCGGACTCGGGATTTTGAAGTCGAAGTCGCCCACACTATCAAAGCCCCCCCCCCTTTTTGGTACAATTTTGGTTGAACTTCGAAATGGCATGTATAGGACTACCCGTTTGTTGTGGGTCATGGACCCTTTGGACTTGTATAATTTTGGATAGCCATGCAAAAATGGCTTATATGTGTTTGAGTATAATGTTATAATCATTTGGTGTGGATATGCTTGACAAGTATTGGCCATGGGAATGGTTAATCACTATCATAAATTGTGCTATTTATGCAAAAAGGGCTAGTTGAATCATGGAAACCATGAAATAGGTAAAGTCTACCTTAAAGGTAGATGCTGACAGCAGCAGTGATGTAGATTTGGAAAATCACTAAAAATAGTAGGAATGGAATTAAATAGTGAATAAATTATGTAAACGAACCTTGATGAATCTATTTTCATAGGAAAGTAACGAAACAATCATACGGACAGTATGTTAAGAGGTATTCAGGTTCTCGTGAGACAGGGCCAGAACGGTTTCTACTTTTAACAATTATAAACATAGTAAATAAAATCCAAAAGTTTAAAATAAAAACCAGAGAATTAAGAGAGACCTTATTGCAACCCAAATAAAAATACGCAACAGTAAATAAACAAATCTGAAAACATAAGCAGTGTTTGGCCAACTCCGAGTCCCTCCCAACACCGATCCTCCTATTTCTGGGGACTACCTGCATTACATATACGACTTCAAGCCTTTAGTAGCGGTGTTATAATTGGCACAACGCCATTGGTAACTGTAATAAGTTCGACACATAGCCATCAGTGATGGTAATATAATTGACACACAGCACATAGCCATCAGTGATGGTAATATAATTGACACACAGCCATGGGTAAAGATGATAGACATAGAGTCATCGATAAATATGATAAGCACATAGCCACTGCTAAATACTAGTTGCACATAGCCATAATCAACATAGCACAGAGCCATATTTAGGTTTGCACTGAACCATAATCAGATTAAGCAGCACTAAGCCATTCATCGATCCACAGTTGTCTCGTGCGCTCTGTGCGACCTTAACTGATCAATACTGGATCCACAGTCGTCTCATGTAACCCGTGCGATCCTATCAGAACTTCCTCCATATCAATGTCCCAACCCCATGCAATAAGTCGTGTATGTCATGCTTAAACATCACACTTGTATGCAAAATGGCCATGCTCAGTAACAATCATTTAAACATATATTAAAAGCATATAAGTCGTACAACCACCGTCAAGTCAGTTAAAACACATTCATACGATCACAGTCAAATCAGTCAAATTCATAGTCTAAGTCGGTCATTTACCCACAAGGGCAAAACAATCATTTTACCCTACAGGGGTAGTTCGGTAATTTTACCCTACAAGGGTATTTCGGTAATTTTCAAGTACGGGGTATTTTTGTAATTTCACAAATTAAGGGTATTTGGGTAATTTAAACAGTTTGGCCTAAACATGCTTAATGGCCCAAATGGGCCAACACGATCGTTGGGCTTAATTAGCCTAGGATTAGCCACAACTATGCATACTACACAGCCCTGTCCAAAGTTTGTCACTTACCGTGGATTTTATCTGTGCGAGGCCCACGAGCCCATTGGGACCACACGGCCCACTTCAGCCCATTGAGGCCTAGAATGGCCTATGCCATCTGCTTAACCTGACGGGCCCCACTATTTTCCACCTAACAATCAGATTTACACAAGCGGGCCTACCGGCCCATCGGGCCCATCTGTCCCATTATGGCCTAAGCCCAAGTATTTGTTCATGTCGGCCATTTTCACCGTACACCCACGTTTCGTGGGCTCAGTTTACCGTGCGTACGATTGCACGCTCTAAGCCCCTCCTTTTGACTTTTAACTTCTCGGTATTTCAACATTTCGGCGTTTGCCGTTCTATGGTCAAATCAATGTGTGTGGATTCACACACTCTTTTGGCTTTTGACCGATTATCAAATACGGTACTACTACACACCTGATACAAATTGATATAAAACACTATCGAGCACTCCGAGACCTGCAGATCCGAACATGATAGTTCAATACTGCATAATTCGTTGCAGACAATTCTATAAATACCCAATACCAACATCAATTCACATTTCATATCCAAGGGAAAAAGAAAAACTTTTCTTTAACACCACCAAAATATAGCCACTTTACCTACCAACCTTGTAACAATAGAGTCGCACTACTCCAACACTAACCGAGTCGTTCCAACCCTTAACCTACCACTAAATGTAACACCCCAAACCCAGCCTAGACATTATGGCCGAATCTGGCGTGTCACATTGAAGTATTTTTTGAAAAGCATGTTTCCATTAAAAACCCTCCTTAAAGAAATGTAGTGCACTGAAAACTTATTAATATTATTCCCGAAATTCTTTTCAGGTTGCGGAAGCTAGCTTTAAATGTAACTGATTTGTGATGTTTAAAAGTTAAGTTGCGAAAACGTAGTGTTTTGAAAACAGTTGTTATATTGGAAAATCGCGATCTACTTCTAACAATTATAAAGATAGTAAATAAAATCCAAAAGTTTAAAATAAAAACCAGAGAATTAAGAGAGACCTTATTACAACCCAAATAAAAATACGCAACAGTAAATAAACAAATTTGAAAACATAAGCAGTGTTTGGCCATCTCCGAGTCCCTCCCAACACCGATCCACATATTTCTGGGGACTACCTACAGTACATAAATGACTTTAAGCCTTTAGTAGCAGTGTAATAGTTGGTACAAAGCCATCGGTAACTGTAATAAGTTCGACACATAGCCATCAGCGATGGTAATATTATTGGCACACAGCCATAGGTAAATATGATAGACATAGAGTCATTGATAAATATGATAAGCACATAGCCACTGCTAAATACGAGTTGCACAAAGCCATAATCAACATAGCACAGAGCCATATTTAGGTTGGCACTGAACCATCATCAGATTAAGCAGCACTAAGCCGTTCATCGATCCACAGTTGTCTCGTGCGCCCTGTGCGACCTTAACTGATCAATACTGGATCCACAGTCGTCTAATGCAACCCGTGTGATCCTATCAGAACTTCCTCCGTATCAATATCCCAACCCCATGCAATAAGTCGTGTATGTCATGCTCAATCATCACACGTGTATGCAAAATTGCCATGCTCAATAACAATCATTTAAACATATATTAAAAGCATAACAGTCGTACAACCACCGTCAAGTCAGTTAAAACACATTCATACGATCACAATTAAATCAGTCAAATTCATAGTCTAAGTCTGTGATATCCCGAATTAGGGCCTAATCAGAATAGTAGTTTCGGGACCACAAATCTGAGATAGAAATAATTATTTTATGATTATTTGGAGGTCTATGATATGATTTCTTGATTGTGTGAAAACTTCGTGAAGAAATTCTATGCATAAAATGCTTAAGTTGAAGTTAAGGACTAAATTGAATAAGTTACAAAATTTGCATTCTAGAAGTTTCTAGTATGAAATTGCTTTGAAATATTAATTAGGAGGTCTTAAATAGCAATTTTACCAATTTCTAAGTTTAAGGACAAAAATTAGACATGGATGGAATTTTTGAAAGTTTAATAAGGAAGGGCATTTTGGTCATTTTGATATTAAATGAAATAAAATGGAAAAAATAACACAAAAATGATCATCCTCTCCATAAGTTGCTGCCAAATTTTGCTCTTCACCATAGCTAGGGTTTCAACACTTTTAAGCCTTGATTGTAAGTGATTTCTATGCCCGTTTTTAATGCTCTTTACATTTTTGAAATTCTCGTAGCTCGGTTTACCTGTTTCTACCAATATTTTGAGCTAGGGTTTACATTTAAAAAATTACCCATGAATGATATGCATGAATTTTGATGTTTTATGGTAGAATATGAAGCTTGAGATTGTGTTAAACAACTTTTGCTAAGTGATTTTATGTAAAAACGACTAAAATGACATAATCGGTAAAAATACCTAATGTTCATAAGTACATGTTAGAGTGATAATTGGATGTTGCTGTAGAAGGGAAAAATGATCAGCATATCATAAAACATAAGAAAATAGGATGAAGTTTATTTTACGAGATTTGGGGAAAAAGTGTAAATATGTGAAAGTTTAGGGGCAAAATTGAAATTTTTCCAAAATATGATTTTGGGTTGATTTGAATAATATGAGTCCTAATTAGGCTATATTTGAAATGATAGAGCAAGGAAAATTGAAATTCAGGCTAAAATCGATAAAATACCAAGTTGTGGACAAAATGGTAAAAATGACCATTTTCGCATCAGGGTAAGTTCATATGTAAATATTGTAATATAACCTCTATTTTAAATCATTTAATTCTATTTATACGATATTATGATCGTTATCATGCAATTCTATACTTTGTGGTCATTGTTGGACAACATGCAAAAATTTTATGAATTATGTGAAAAATGTGAAAGACTACCAAAGTATCGTCATTGGTATTCCAAGGAGAATGGTAAAGGAGTATGAACGAGGAAAGTCCCATTGAACCTTAGGAATAGATTCGGATATTTGGGCATCCAAACTCGTTGAGTTGAGTCCGAGTTCACTTATGGATGCGAACATCCAAACTCGTTGAGTTGAGTCCGAGTTCACTTATGGATGCGAACGTCCGAACTCGTTGAGTTGAGTCCGAGTTCATGAAATGTAACTAGGCATCCGAACTCGTTGAGTTGATTTCGAGTTCACTTATGGATGCGAACACCCGAGCTCGTTGAGTTGAGTCCGAGTTCGCTTATGGGCGGGTTACATGGTAGCTTGGCTACATATGTGACACTTATGTGCAAACTTTCCATGTATCCGAGTTATATGTGAAATGAAAGAATACTCAAGATGCGAGTGACGTATTGGTAAGTGTTGTGGAATGGGCACTTTGGACAAGTATGTACTTAACCCTCGGGTTGAGACTTGATACGACAACAATAATATGGTAAGACGATGAATGATGAATAGAAATGTGATATATGCTTTAGTGATATTATGCTAATGTTGGTTGGTATAATTGCTTTGTTAAGTTATTTGTTATTTGCATGTGAACTTACTAAGCATTTATGCTTACTCCTTCCCTTCCATTCCTTGTAGTTTTGACAAGCCAGTTTGGAGATGAGGACGGTCGGAGGCATGCTTACACTATCAACAGACCATCTCGGTATGGTGGCTTGCATATTTTGGGAATATGGCATGTGTAGCATTATAATCCTTTTGTGTATATAATCTTATGATATAGCTCATGGATGGCATGGAAATTATTGAGAATGATTAGCTATTGGAGTGGCTAATCGAGATTATATTTGATAACACGTATGCTTTATGTGCTAACTAATCTATGGAAATCCATAAAATGGTGAAATTGGCTATAAAACAGAATCACACAGCAGCAGTGATGTGAGTTTGAAAAATCACTAAAACTAGTAGAGATAGAATTAGATGATGAATAAAATATTTAATTTAATCTTAATGAATCTATTTTCATGTGGAAGAAACAAAATAGATAAAAGAGTTGTATTTTATGAGATATTTACGTTTTGGTGAAATAGGGTCAGAGTAATTTCTGGATTCCCTATTCTGACTTTAGAAATTCACCATAATTTGTGTAAAAATAATTAGGCCTCAAAATTTATATGTATGGATTCCTTATTAAGTCTATTTTTAAGTGAAATAAACGGAATAGTCATTTAATTTCTGTAAAGAAATAAATTTGATTCGTAGTGAACAGGGGTCAGAGTAGCCAAACCCTAAAACAGGGGAGACTTTAACTAATAAAATGTACTAATTGGCCCGACCAAAAATTCTAGAAAAAACTTAGTAGATAGATAAATGAGTATAGTTTCAGGAAACATTTATGGATCTTAATTTCGAGTTTCAGGACTCGAGATATGAATTTTTAAGCGACTGTGATGCAGTTATCCAGCTTGTCTAGAAATTTTAAAAATAAATTGTTTAAGCTGTTTAATTAATGAATTAAGTCCGTTAACACCTCGTGCTCGACTTCGACGATGGTCTTGGGTACGGGTCATTACAAAGTCAGTCATTTACCCACAATGGCAAAATAATCATTTTGCCCTACAGGGGTAGTTCGGTAATTTTACACTACAAGGGTATTTCGGTAATTTTACAAGTGCGGGCTATTTCTGTAATTTCACAAATTAAGGGTATTTTGGTAATTTAAACAATTTTGCCTAAACATACTTATTGGCCCATCTGAAGGATTACAGTCGCCCCGAGCGACTTATACAACCCTAACAGTCCTAACGGTGAAAATAGGCCCAAGGCCCATTATTCGGCCCAAATGGGCCTACACGATCGTTGGGCCTAATTAGCCTAGGATTAGCCACGACTATGCATACTACACAGCCCTGTTCAAAGTTTGTCACTTACCGTGGATTGTATCTGTGCGAGGCCCACGAGCCCATTGAGACCACACGGCCCACTTCAGCCCATTAAGGCCCAAAATGGCCTATTCCATCTGCATAACCTGACAGGCCCTACTATTTTCAACCTAACAGTCAGATTTACACAAGCGGGCCTACTGGCCCATCGGGCCCATTTGGCCCATTATGGCCTAAGCCCAAGAATTTGTTCATGGTGGCCATTTTCACCGTACACCCACATTTTGTGGGCTCGGTTTACCGTGCGTTCGATCACACACTCTAAGCCCCTCTTTTCGACTTTTTGGCTTTTCAGTATTTTGGCATTTCGGCATTTGTCGACCTATAGTGAAATCAATATTTGTGGATTCACACACTCTTTCGGCTTTTGACCGATTATTAAATATGGTACTACTACACTCCTGATGCGATTTGCTGTAAAACACTATCGAGCACTCCGGGACCTGCAGATCTGAACAAGATAGTTCACTACTCCACAATTCACCGCGGACAATTCTATAAGACCCAATACCAACATCAATTCACATTTCATATCCAAGGGAAAAAGAAAAACTTTCCTTTAACACCACCAAAATATAGCCACTTTACCTACCAACCGCGTAACAGTAGAGTCGCATTACTCCAATGCTAACCGAGTCATTCCAACCCTTCGCAAATAGAACAGTCGATCGATTCACCAAAAATCCATAAACGAAAAGAATACTTCATAGTTGATACACTTACCAATAATGCGAGAACCCAAAACAAAGGTTGCAAGTTACGGCAGTGAAAACCAAATATTAAGGAAGGAATGACTTATAAGGAAAATCCAAAGCTGTGAGAAGAAAGAAAAAGAAAGTTCAGCAGGCAGTTGGTAGAAACAAAAGAAGACAATGAAAAATCGGCAAGGGAGGAGGAGGGTGTAAATGTTGGCATAGGAAAGAACAGAACAAAAAGGGAACCGAAAGAAATCACAAAGAACCATCTAGCAAAAATCGACAAAGAACAAAATGGTAGACTTGAGAAGCAGAGGAAAACTATCTTATATAATTTTTTGGGGAAATGAATGGGAACCCAATTCTTTGAACACAACATAACAACAACCCACATAAAATCCCATATTTTCCTCCTTAAATGTCACCAGAAATCACTCATTGATTTTCTCCTAATATCTCTCCATGATACGCTCCATAAATCACTCAAACCTCCCATTCAAACTCTATTCAAACTCTCATTACCAATTCAACTTCAGAGTCTCAGTCCAACTCCACCTCCTACACAGTTCAAACAGCAAAATAAAAACTCTATTGTGCATCCCAAGACTTGAACCTCAGACCTCACATTTACACAACATGCCACCTTGCCACTCCACCACAGGCTCTTTCTGTATCATAAATCATCCACAATTTTTTATAAAGCCTACATGCCAGAGCCATGGTTCATCCCTTAAAAGCCAAAATTTTTTAGGAGCCAAGGCTTGAACCCAAGACTTCTCAGGCACTTCTCAAGACACTTAACCACTGAAGTAGATACACACTTGTGTCATTCACTTGCACAATTAAATTCCAATTCCTCCTATACTTCTTCTAGGCCCAAAATTTGGGGCGTTACAACTCTACCCCCTTAAAAAAATTTTGTCCTCAAAATTTCCAACTAACAGAATAGTCGTACATCCTGGCCTACCATTCTATGCTCTCGCTGAGCGCTCTGATCTTAATAATACAAGCACCCACCAAAACATCTATCCATCGGAGCGTATAGATATCATATTCATACCATTTCCAGAACACACACAGAATAAATACAAACTCTAATTTCAAGTGTAGCAATACAGTCTAATATATAAAGAAATCTCAGTATTTCTATCTACTGCTTTTCAATGAAAACAAATAACAATTTCAAAAACTTACGGATTCGATACCGGAGACTCGGTGAACCACACAATAAAAATCCTTCAAAATGCTTCATAATCGTTTGCAAATAACTTTAAAATCCAAAAACTAAGGCCTATTTCCCAACCGAGTTTTACAACCTGGCTCTAATACCACTAAATGTAATAGCCCAAACCTGGCCTAGACGTTATGGCTGGATCTGGCGGTGTCACATTGAAGTATTTTTCAAAACCGTGATTTCATTAAAAAACCCTTCTTACTATTTCAAACTTATGTAAAGCCTCAATTTGTGTTCATTTAATTTCAAAACATGGTTCATTGGAAAGTTAATCACTTTTAAAAATGTTATTAATTTCGTTGAAAATCTCTTATAGCTCCGGAAGCTAATTTAAATTAAAGAAGTTTAAAACATATGTTTTTGGAAATAGTATTTGGTTTGAAAACTTGTCTTTTCCTAGACTAGTAGTTTAAAGTGAGTAATCAAAAGCCCAATTAAAAGTAAATCCCACAAATGGTCTTATTACAAACTAGAAATCCAAAATAAAAAATATGAGTAAGCAATTTAATGTAGCAGTAGGCGCAGTCGTGTGGTCATCTCCGAGTCCTTCGCAGCACTGATCTGCCTAACGCCGGGGACTACCTGTATAGTAAAAAATAGGGTGAGTTTACAAAAACTCAGTGTGTAATCCCCTTACTAGAGTAACAATCAGTATATAGAAATAGAAACAATCTGGGCCAAAGCCCTTTAACAGTAACAGTACAGTCCAGTTCAGAGCATAAGTGGGCCAAGGCCCATTACATTATCATTTGGGTCACAGCCCATAACAGAATCAATTGGGCCTAGCCCATCTCAATAGCAAAACAAAATATTTGAATGCATGGATGCATGCTATCCAATCCAACCCTGCAGTTGCCTCCGTCCAACCCTGCACTACATGTGGGGAATAACTCAGCCACGCCATCCCTACACTTACAATGTTAGCACCTGTTGCAGCACTAACCAAAATCGCAACAAAGCTGCTAGTACATATACGGATTTAAGCCTTCAATAGCGGTGTTATAATTGGCACAAAACAATCGATAACTGTAATAAGTTCGGTACATAGACATCAGCGATGGTAATATAATCAACACACAGACATGGGTAAATATGATCGACACAGAGTCATCGATAAATATGATAGGCACATAGCCACTAGTAAATACGAGTTGCACAAAGCCATAATCAACATAGAGCAGAGCCACATTTAGGTTGGCACAGAGTCATAATCAGATTAAGCTGCACTAAGCCGTTCATCGATCCACAGTTATCTCGTACGCCCTGTGCGACCTTAACAGATCAATACTGGATCCACAGTCGTCTCATTCGACCCGTGCGATCCTATCATAACTTCCTCTGTATCAATGTCCCAACCTCATGCAATATGTCATGTATGTCATGCACAACCATCATACATGTATGCAAAATGGCCATGCTTAGTAACAATCATTTAAACATATATTAAAAGCATATCAGTCATACAACCACCGTCAAGTCAGTTAAAACACAATCATACGATCACTGTCAAATCGGTCAAATTCATAGTCTAAGTCGGTCATTTATCCACAAGGGCAAAACAGTCATTTTATCCTACAGGGGTAGTTTGGTAATTTTACACTACAAGGGTATTTCGGTAATTTTAAAAGTGGGGGTATTTTGGTAATTTAACAAATTAGGGGTATTTCGATAATTTAAACAGTTTGGCCTAAAAGATGCTTATCAGCCCATCCAAAGGTTTATAGTCGCCTCGAACGACTTATACAACACTAACGGTCCTATCAGTGAAAATGGACCCAAGGCCCATTATTTGGCCCAAATAGGCCCACACGCTCTTGCGGCCCAATTAGCCCAAGATTAGCAACGACATGCATACTACACAGCCTAGTCCAAAGTTTATCACTTATCGAGGATTTTATATGTGCGGGGCACACGAGCCCATTGGGCCCACACGACCCACTTCAGCCAATTGAGGCCTAGAATGGCCTATGCCATGTGCGCGACCTGACAAGCCCCACTATTTTCCACCTAACAGTCAGATTTAGACAAGAGGGCCCACGGGTCCAATTATAGCCTACGCCCAAGAATTCGTTCATGGCGTCCATTTTTGCCGTACACTCATGTTTCGTGGGCTCGGTTTACCGTGTGTGCGATCGCATGCTCTAAGCCCCTCCTTTCGACTTTTCTATTTCTCGGTATTTCAGCATTTCGGCATTTGCCAACCTATGGTCAAATCAATGTGTGTAGATTCATACATTCTTTTAGCTTTTGACCGGTTATCAAATACGGTACTACTACACACCTGATGCGATTTGCTGTAAAACACAATCGAGCACTCCGGGACCTGCAGATCCGAACAAGATAGTTCACTACTCCACAATTCGCTACGGACAATTCTGTAAAGACCCAATACCAACATCAATTCACATTTCATATCCAAGGGAAAAAGAAAAACTTTCCTTTAACACCACCAAAATATAGCCACTTTTCCTACCAACTGCGTAACAGTAGAGTTGCACTACTCCAACACTAACTGAGTCGTTCCAACCCTTAACCTACTACTAAACGTAACACCCCAAACCCAGCCTGGACGTTATGGTCGAATCTGGTGTGTCACATTAAAGTGTTTTTCGAAAACCATGTTTCTATTAAAAACCCTCCTTAAAGAAAAGTAGTACACTGAAAAATTATTAATATTATTCTCGAAATTCTTTTCAGGTTGCGGAAGCTAATTTTAAAAGTAACTGATTTATGATGTTTAAAAGTTAAGTTCTGAAAATGTAGTGTTTTGAAAACAGTTGTTGTTTTGGAAAACCGCGATGTACTTCTAACAATTATAAAACATAGTAAATAAAATCCCAAAATTTAAAATAAAACCATAAAATTAAGAGAGACCTTATTACAACCCAAATAAAAATATGCAACAGTAAATAAACAAATCTGAAAACATAAGCAGTGTGTGGCCATCTCCGAGTCCCTCGCAGCACCGATCCACCTATCACTGGGGATTACCTGCAGTACATATACGGCTTTAAGCCTTCAGTAGCGGTGTTATAATTAGCACGAAGCCATCGGTAACTGTAATAAGTTTGGCACAAAGCCATCAGTGATGGTAATATAATAGGCACACAGCCATGGGTAAATATGATCAACACAGAGTCATCAATAAATATGATAGGCACATAGCCACTGGTAAATACGAGTTGCACAAAGCCATAATCAACATAGCACAGAGCCATAATCAGATTAAGCAGCACTAAGCCTTTCATCGGTCGACAGTTGTCTCGTGCGCCTCGTGCGAACTTAACATATCAATACTGGATCCAAAGTCATCTCATGCAACCCATGCGTCCTATCAGAACTTCCTCTGTATCAATGTCCCAACCCCATGCAATATGTCGTGTCTGTCATGCTCAATCATCACACGTGTATGCAAAATGGCCATGCTCAGTAACAATCATTTAAACATATATTAAACGCATATCAGTCGTACAACCATCATCAAGTCAAGTAAAACACAATCATACGATCATAGTCAAATCGGTCAAATTCATAGCCTAAGTCGGTCATTTACCCACAAGGGCAAAATAGTCATTTTACCCTATAAGGGTCGTTCGGTAATTTTACACTACAAGGTTATTTCGGTAATTTTACAAGTGGGGGTATTTTGGTAATTTAACAAATTAGGGGTATTTCGGTAATTTAAATAGTTTGGCCTAAACATGCTTATCTGCCCATCTGAAGGTTTATAGTCACCTCGAGCGACTTATACAACACTAATGGTCTTATCAGTGAAAATAGGCCTAAGGCCCATTATTCGGCCCAAATGGGCCCACATGCTCGGCCCAATTAGCCAGGATTAGCCACGGTTATGCATACTACACAGCCCAGTCCAAAGTTTGTCACTTATCGAGAAGTTTATCCGTGCGAGGCCCTCGAGCGCATTGGGCCTACACGGCCTACATCAACCCATTGAGGCCCAAAATGGCCTATGCCATGTGTGCGACCTGACAAGCCCCACTATTTTTCACATAACAGTCAGATTTACACAGGCGGGCCCATGGGCCCATCTGGCCCATTCGACCCATTATGGCTTAGGCCCAAGAATTCGTTCATGGCGGCCTTTTCTGCCGTACACCCACGTTTCGTGGGCTCGGTTTGTCGTGCGTGGGATCGCATGCTCTAAGCCCCTCCTTTTGACTTTTTGGCTTCTTTGTATTTCAACATTTCAGCATTTTCCGACCTATGGTCAAATCAATGTGTGTGCTTTTTCGGCTTTTGACCGATTGTCAAATACGGTACTACTACACACCTGATGCGATTTGCTGTAAAACACTATCGAGCACTCTGGGACTTGCAGATCCAAACACGATAGTTCACTACTGTAACGCCCTAAAAAAATTGGGCCTAGAAGAGTTGGGCTTTGAGTTTGGGATTCAGATAGAAGAAAACCTGAATAATTAAGAAGTTTTAAATATTATCGTTTAAGAAGAAAATTTTGAATTAAATTACTACTAGAAAATATTACTGTATGTATGTTTGAAAAATTTTTATGAAAATTTTTATTTACTGTATTATTTGAAATTTTTATTATTAGATATATTTATAAAAATATTATTATTGGTAATTAAATAAGTAACGAAGGGCTTATAGTGTGGGGAAATGTCTAAGGTTCGGCCCACAAAATTCTTAAATTTGGCCTCTTAAGGAAATATAGGTAGTAGGCCTTATTAATAAATTAGGCTGAGTTCTAGCATGGGAACGCTTGGCCCAGTGGCTAAGCACGCTAGGAAAGGCATGGGAGATGACTGGGTTAAGGCTCGGCATGCGCAAATGGTTGTTTTTTACAACCAAGAATTTTCGCAAGAAGGCCTTATAAATATTTCGAGAGGAAAGGTGACACAAAAGAGGCACGTGGTCAAGTGGCAAGGAGGCGTTAAGATTGTGCATGTGGTTAGGAGTTCGAGTCTGGTAAGTAGCATATTCTGTTTTATTTTTAAACAAAATTGGGACTGCAGTAGATAAGTCTTAAGATTAGTTGTGAGCAGATTATATCATTAGAAGAGCTTCAGTGCAGTGGCAGCAGCGCGTCACAGGGTCTGGGAGGGCACAAGTTCGAATCCAGGTGCTGGAATTATTTTGGTTTGTTTTTAGGCGGACCAAGACTTCAGCAAATAAGGTTTAAAATTAATTGCGACTGTCATATATCCAAGAGCAAGCTACGACGTAGTGGCCACCAGCGTGTCTATTCGTGTGGAAGGTCCAGGTTCGAGCTGCTGAGCGCGCGCGGATGCCCTTTTTTGCTGCATGCGTGTGGGAGAGTAGTAGAGTTGGACCAAAACTCTTCCCAGGCAGCAGGCTGAAGCGGTCAAACGGTGCATAAGGCTACTAGGTGGTTGGATGAATTTCAAATGCCTAATTCATGGAGCAAGGCAAGGGAATTTGAAATTAGAAAGAATTTTTAATAAGCATTAAGTACCGTATTTGTTCTTTTAATTTTGGCTTTCATGAATTATTCCCTTTTTGTTCATCTTTCCTTCATCAATAATAACCGAACCTATCTTCTTCTACTCTTCTTTTCTTTCTTTTCTTTTATCTCATCTCTTCCTTCTTTAATTTCCTTCAAAGCCGAATCTGTACTGTCATCTCCTCTTTTCTATTTTTCTATTTTCTCTTTTTCATTATACTAAAATCTGAAACATCCATACTTTAGTGATTCGGGAATTAATTTTTAGATCTATTTCCTACTTGCGATTAAGATAGATTCACAGTGGATCTAAGATTTGAAAAGTGTTGGAAACGCTTCTGACAATAACGACTTTAGTGGTAAGCATTCAGATCTTATTTTTTCTTTATTTAGTAATTCGAGGATAAGCTGAAAACCCCTAAATACTTTAATGAGACTATCGATTTTTTCCAAGATTAAAATTAAGTATTTTTCATTCGATTTTTTTTATATGTGCGCATTGAAGGCTAGCAATCAAGATCTATTTGGAGGCTAGTAAGATCAACAAGCTTAATCGTGGGGGAGATCTCATTAGCAAATCGTCATAAAACAGGTGTGTAAACGACACCCACTCATAGACTAGATCGGTAAAAGCCGAAAAGTCAAAAAGCCGACATTTGTGAACTTACGAGCGTGCGAACGCTTGTGAAGTGGTTTGGTTGTTAATTTTGGTAATCGCAAGCAGTATGATTGCTGAGTGCGCAATTTCGTCCACTTCGGTATATTTGGGCTTTGTGGGCCGAAAACGAGTTAGTGGGCCAACAGGCGTTGGCCCAATTCGGTAAAAACGCTCGGTAAGTGTTTTTGTTAATGTGTTAATGGTTAGAATATGTATGTAAACTCTAGAATAGTAAATTTTATTAAACTACCCCTAAGTATGAAAGTTATCGTTTTACCCTTAAGTGCAAAATGACCGTTATACCCCTAGGGTTAATTTTGACTGAAATGCATGATATTCTGATTATGTTTGTTGTATGCCATGACATGTATATCTGTTGCATGGGGTTGGGTTTTGTTATGGAGGAAGAACCCGTTCTGGTGGCTGTGCCACGTAATCTGATATAAGCAGCTTTGCTGCGGATTATAGTTAGTGCCGCAACAGGTGCTAACACTGTAAGTGTAGGGATGGCGTGGGTGATTTATTCCCCACAGGAAGTGTAGGGATGGACGGAGGCAAGTGCAGGGTTGGATGGGGTTATCATGCATTAATCATATGAGACTGTATTAAAATGGGCCCAACTGTGTTGATATGGGCAAGGCCCAATATATCTCGACTTGTATAGGGCTACGGCCCAGATTGATACTGATATGGGCTAGGCCCAGTATACTCTGTTACTGTAAGGGGCTATGGCCCAGATTAATATTGATATGGGCTAAGGCCCAGTTAACACTAAATTCTGAATAGGGCTTAGGCCCAGTAAAGCTTGAACTGATTTGGGCTCTGGTTGGGATACTTTACACACTGAGTTTCCAAACTCACCCCCTTCCTTAACCTTGCAGGTGAGCCTTGATGTGGGGGCTTTGAGCCGGAGAGGATTCAGAGTGGCCACGGTGATTGCTTTTGGGCTTTTGAAATAAGTGATTGGTTTTCTTAAGTTTACCTTATTTATTATTTATTTTTGGGTTGTAATAAGGCCATTTTAACTTTATTTTCTTCTCTTTTCTGGGATTATTTTATTTTAGTAACTTTAAACTGGTTGATAATAATTCAAATGGGCTAGACTTAGGGCGAGTTTTCAAAACGATACTCGTTTTCAAATAACACAACATCACGATTAATTGGTTTATCAAAAATATCCACTCAAATAAATTTCAATTCGTTATAACCAAGTATGGCAATGGTTGTGGGCATGTCTAGGATTGGATCCAATCGAAGAGCTTAGTACTTAAGCAGCCTTCATGGCTCACCTCCTCTGTTATGGATACCTACCTGGTGCCCAGCTTCCATTCAATTTGTTAGCTTAACAAAAGTCAGTTTTTAAAACACTAAAAACGAAACATGGATTTTAAATTTCAATATGGCACGTCGAATTCGGCCATAACGTCTGGGTCGGGTTTGGGGTGTTACATTTTTGTGGTATTAGAGCCCGGTTACAACAACTCCGCTGTGGATCAGGTCCAAAAGTTTTTATAAAATTTTGAAATCTAGTTCTATGGAAAAACACTAAAATCGATTTTGTGGAAATGTTAGAAAATTCTTTTAAATTTTGTTTTCAAAATGCACAAAGAATAAATTTGAATTGTTGATTTCTGATGAAGTGGCACACTGAATCCCCGGCACCAAGTCTGTAAGTACCTTTTCTGAACTTTACTAAGTATCTGTTATATTACTGAGACTCTGCTATGACATTGTAGTTAAAGCTATATTGAGACTATAAGATTGAGACTGTAGCTAGGCTGAGATTTGCGAAAGCAAACTCTGAAACTCTATCTGTGCATAAAAATCTTAATACAGACAATTCGATAGATACAATGAGCACACGTGGTACTCGTGGACGGGGTACTAGGGGCCGTGGTAGAGGCCGTAGAGGGGCTTGAGCTGAGTCCCTTGCCTCTGATACTATACCTGTGGTGGACGCTAGTGAGACACCGGCATCGCCTACGATAGATAGTGGGACAAGACCGTATGATCGTACGGCTAGGGATAACGCATTGTCCTAAGCCATGCTTCGTATTCTGGAGAGGGTCGCTAGACCCAACACTGGTACCGGAAGCCGTGGGTCAGTTTCGGAACGTCTCCGATCGAATAGAGCAGAAGACTTTAAAGGCATTTCTGAAGTAGCCCCGAATGTGGCTGAGTACTGGTTGGAAGCCACGAAGAGAATAATGGATGACCTGGATTGCACGGTTGAACAAAAGCTAAAAGGGGCGCTACCACTACTTAGGGAGGAAGCTTACCAGTGGTGGTTGACTGTGAAAGAGGGTACCCAACTCTAACGGATTACCTAGGAATTCTTTAAATCCGCATTTCAAGGGATGTATGTTGGGCCAAGCTATGTAGATGCCCAGAGGAAGGAATTCTTAAACTTAACTCAAGGGGATCGGTCTGTGGCTGAGTATGAGGCAGAGTTTTTGCCACTTGGCTGATATGCCCGTGGAATAGTAGCAACAGAGTATGAACGTTGTGTTCGGTTTGAGGATGGCCTCCGAGATAGTCTACGGGTATTAATAGCTCCACAGAGGGAGCGAGATTTTGCGGAATTAGTAGAGAAAGCTAAAATAGCTGAGGATGTGAAGCACGCTGAGCGCCGAGCTGGGAAAAGAAAAGGAGTAGAAACAAAATAGATTTAAAGCCCTCCAATTCTGACCAAAGGCACAGGAAAAGTGCCAGGGCAGATGGGCCGGTCCGAGCTGAAGCCCCTGTTGCTGCTGTTAGATTACAACCTTGTGTTGATTGCGGGAAAAGCTATTATGGCGAATGCTGGAAAAGGATTGGAGCCTATTTAAGATGCGGATCGATGGAGCATCGTTTCAGAGAGTGTCCTCGGAGACCAGATTATGGACAAACTACTGGTACGGGTAATATACAGCCGCCGAGGGGTGGTCAGCAGCCAGCAAGAGGCCGTAGCAATGGAATGGGTCGTGGTCGTGGAGCACCAGATAGGAGTATGGGACATGCTGAGGCGAGACAGCCAGCTTTGGTCTATACAGCATGTCACCGTGAGAATAGAGACGCTCCGGAAGCAGATGCTGGTACGTACTTCTCTCATGGTGTATTAATTACTTAAGTTAAAATTAGAGCTAGAGCGTACAGCAGAAGCATAGTGGTTTGATTTGAGTAATACAGTTAGTTGATAGTTGGAAATTTCGAGGACGAAATTTTTTTTAGAGGGATAGAGTTGTAACGCCCCAAAAATATTGGGCCTAGAAGAGTTGGGCTTTGAGTTTGGGATTCGGATAGAAGAAAACCTGAATAATTAAGAAGTTTTAAATATTATCGTTTAAGAAGAAAATTTTGAATTAAATTACTACTAGAAAATATTACTGTATGTATGTTTGAAAATTTTTTATGAAAATTTTTATTTACTGTATTATTTGAAAATTTTATTATTAGATATATTTATAAAATTATTATTATTGGTAATTAAATAAGTAATGAAGGGCTTATAGTGAGGGGAAAAGTCCAGGGTTCGGCCCACAAAATTCTTAAATTTGGCCTCTTAAGGAAATCTGGGTAGTAGGCATTATTAATAAAGTAGGTTAGGTTTTAGCAAGAAGGAACGCCTGGCCCAGTGGCTAAGCACGCTAGGAAAGGCATGGGAGGTGCCTGGGTTCAAGGCAGGGCGTGTGCAAATGGTTGTTTTTTACAACCAAGAATTTCCGCAAGAAGGCCTTATAAATATTTCGAGAGGAAAGGTGACACAAAAGAGGCACGTGGTCAAGTGGCAATGAGGCGTTAAGAGTGTGCATGTGGTTAGGAGTTCGAGTCTGGTAAGTAGCATATTTTGTTTTATTTTTAAACAAAATCGGGACTGCAGCAGATAAGTCTTAAGATAAGTTGTGAGCAGATTATATCACCAGAAGAGCGTCAGTGCAGTGGCAGAAGCGCGTTACATGGACTGAGATGGTACGAGTTCGAATCCAGGTGCTGTCATTGTTTTGGTTTATTTTTAGGCGGACCTAGACCTCAGCAGGTAAGGTTTAAAGTTAATTGCGACTGTCATATATCCAAGAGCAAGCTACGACGCAGTGGCCTGCAGCGTGCCTATGCGTGTCGAAGCAAGGGAATTTGAAATTAGAAAGAATTTTTAATAAGCATTAAGTACCGTATTTGTTCTTTTAATTTTGGCTTTTATGAATTATTCCCTTTTTGTTCATCTTTCCTTCATCGATAATAACCGAACCTATCTTCTTCTACTCTTCTTTTCTTTCTTTTCTTTTATCTCATCTCTTCCTTCTTTAATTTCCTTCAAAGCCGATTCTGTACTGTCATCTCCTCTTTTCCATTTTTCTATTTTCTCTTTTTCATTATACTAAAATCCAAAACATCCATACTTTAGTGATTCGGGAATTAATTTTTAGATCTATTTCCTACTTGCGATTAAGATAGATTCACAGTGGATCTAAGATTTGAAAAGTGTTGGAAACGCTTCTAACAAGAACGTCTTTGGTGGTAAGCATTCAGATCTTATTTTTTTCTTTATTTAGTAATTCGAGGATAAGCTGAAAACCCTTAAATACTTTAGGGAGACTATCGATTTTTGCCAAGATTAAAATTAAGTATTTTTCATTCGATTTTTTTTATATGTGCTAATTGAAGCCTAGCAATCAAGATCTATTTGGAGGCTAGTAAGATCAACAAGGTTAATCGTGGAGGATATCTCGTTAGCGAATCGTCATAAAACAGGTGTGTAAACGACACCCACTCATAGACTAGATCGGCAAAAGCCGAAAAGCCGGTATTTGTGAACTTGCGAGCGTGTGAGTGTTTGTAAGGTGGTCTGGTTGTTAATTTTGGTAATCGCAAGTAGTATGATTGCAGAGTGCGCAATTTCGTGCACTTCGGTATATTTGGGCTTTATGGGTCGAAAACGAGTTAGTGGGCCAATGGGCCCAATTCGATAAAAACGCTCGGTAAGTGCTTCTGTCAATGTGTTAATGGTTAGAATATGTATGTAAACTCTAGAATAGTAAATTTCATTAAACTACCCGTAAGTATGAAAATTATCGTTTTACCCTTAGGTGCAAAATGACCGTTATACCCCTAGGGTTAATTTTGACTGAAATGCATGATATTCTGATTATGTTTGTTGTATGCCATGACATGTATATCTGTTGCATGGGGTTGGGTTTTATTATGGAGGAAGAACCCGTTCTGGTGGCTGTGCCACGTATTCTGATATAAGCAGGTTTGCTGCGGATTATAGTTAGTGTCGCAACCGGTGCTAACACTGTAAGTGTAGGGATGGCGTGGGTGATTTATTCCCCACAGGAAGTGTAGGGATGGATGGAGGCAAGTGCAGGGTTGGATGGGGTTATCATGCATTAATCATATGAGACTGTATTGAAATGGGCCCAATTGTGTTGATATGGGCAAGGCCCAATATATCTCGACTTGTATAGGGATACGGCCCAGATTGATA
>NC_053433.1:52726062-52817267 GCF_007990345.1 Gossypium hirsutum | reverse complement strand
ACGCTTCGGGATTTAACCGGATATAGCTCCTCGTTCAAATGCCTTCGGGATATAGCCCGGTTTTAGTAACTCACACAATGCCTTCGAGACGTAACCCGGATTTAACAACTCGCACGAATGCCTTCGGGACTTAACCCGGATTTAATAACTCGCACGAATGCCTTCGGGACTTAACCCGGATTTAGTATCTCGCACAAAGGCCTTCGGATCTTAGTCCGGATATATTCGCTTAGCACAAAGCCTTCGGGACTTAGCCCGGACAGCATTCAATTAATCATGCACATCTAACAATAATTCATGGTACATTCATATTTCATTTTCGTTTACGAAACTCAAACACAAGGCACATATTGTCCTTGCACATTCGGCTCAATAGCCACACATAGAGCATGATTTAATCACATCGAAATTTAAGCTCTCTTACTCAAGAACTTACCTCGGGTGTTGTCGAACGATTCCGCTAGCTATTCAACCACTTTTTCCTTCCCTTTATCGGTTTTATTTCCCCTTTGCTCTTGAGCTTAGCCTAGCTACATGCATGGCCGAATCTCTTCACCTTTCTTCTTCTTTCCTCCTTAAAATTTTTTGGCCAAGGATGAACCAAAGGATGAGAAAATTTTTCTTTGTTTTTCTTTCTAGTTTTGGCAAGCATGAAGATGAGAAAAGGATGAACAAAATTCCCCCTTTCTCTTCTTTAGCTCACGGCAATGGGGGGACAAACACTACACACACATTTTTTTTTCTTTTGTTTTCCATTTCTTTATTACCCATACTCCTTATTTTATTCTTCCACTAACAAAACATGTTTCATGACATGTTTTGCCCATCATTCCTTGTCATGGCCGGCCACTACTCATTAGGGGGGGGGAAATTTGACATGCAAGTCCCCCCCTTTGTCCACATGCACTAATAGGTCCTCACACATTGACCTATCACATTTTTGAATTTTCTCACATAAGTCCTATTGACTAAATTCACATGCAATCAACCAAATCGAAGCTTGAAATTTTCACACATTCATAATTACATATTCTACACAATAAGTATCACATTCAAACATTTCGGTGACTCGGTTTAGCGGTCCCGAAACCACTTCCCGACTAGGGTCAACTTTGGGCTGTCACAATGGTGATTAACCATTCCCATGGCCAATCCTTGTCAAGCATATTCACACTAAATGATTATAACATTATACTCAAACATATATAAGCCATTTTCGCATGGCTAACCAAAATTATACAAGTCCACAGGGTCCATGACCCACAACAAACGGGTAGTCCTATACATGCCATATTCAGAGTTCAACTAAAAGAGTACCAAAAGAGCTTTGATAGTGTGGATGACTTCGACTTCGATGATCCTGAATCCGATAGCTAACGAACAATATCTATAAAACAGAGAGCCAAAGCAACGGGGTAAGCATTTTAAAGCTTAGTAAGTTTCAAGTAATGAAATTGGCTTTGACTAAAGTATTGCATTCACATAGCTAAGTAAATCACTTTATTAATTCACATTCTCATAAGCATACTTACTTCACACTTCATCAACATATACACACACAAGGTATCAACCTATCTAAAAGCCGAAAATTCGTTAGTCGATTGAACGAATATTATTTAAAGCGAATCGACTTTTTTTTTCGAAGCACATGCAAACATACCTTATCGTTTGGGTTTATCGAGCGTATTAATTGAATTTATTGCAGCACAAAATACTCACATTCAAACCCAAGTTTCTTCGGAATTTAGCCGGATATAACCACAAGCTCAATTGCCTTCGGGTCTTAACCCGGGTATAGCAACTCGTACGAATGCCTTCGGGTCTTAGCCCGGATATATCAACTTGCACAATTGCCTTCGGGTCTTAGCCCGGATATATCAATTCGCACAAACACCGTCGGGTCTTAGCCTGGATATATCAGTTCGGACAAATGCCTTCGGGTCTTATCCCGGATATATCAAATCGCACAAATGCCTTCGGGTCTTAGCCCGGATATATCAATTCGCACAAATGCTTCAGGTCTTAGCCGGATATATCAATTCGCACAAATGCCTTCAGGTCTTAGCCCGGATATATCAATTCGCACAAATGCCTTCGGGTCTTAGCCCGGATATATCAATTCGCACAAATGCGTTCGGGTCTTATCCCGGATATATCAATTCGCACAAATGCCTTCGGTCTTAGCCCGGATATATCAATTCGCACAAATGCCTTCGGGTCTTAGCCCGGATATATCAATTCGCACAATGCCTTCGGGTCTTATCCTGGATATATCAATTCGTACAAATGCCTTCAGGTCTTAGCCCGGATATATCAATTCACACAATGCCTTCGGGTCTTAGCCCGGATATATCAATTCGCACAAATGCTTCGGGTCTTAGCCCGGATATCATTCAAATGCTCATGCACACATATATCAACAATCATGACACATCCATATTTCACTTTCGTTACTAAGGCTCAAACACAAAGCATTTATTAAACCTTTCCAATTTCGGCTCAATAGCCACACACAAAGAGCATGATTTCAATTGGCTTTATAACATAGTCTCTATGCACATTCGACTATCCATCATAGTATGACTAATCATTTCAATATAATTCAAGTAGGGTCATTACTCGAAACTTACCTCAGATGTTGTCGAACGACTTCAATGGCTATTCAATTACTTTTTCCTTCCCTTTATCGGATCTAGTTCCCCTTTGCTCTTGAGCTTAAGTTCAACAAAATTTAAAATAGTCATTAATCGACTATTCAAGTATTACTTTCAGAATAATATATATATTGATCCGACTTTCACACACATAGATTATAGTAAGCTTTATAATAATCAATAAATAATTCATTGGCAAATTTTCATTAATGCTTACAACAAAATCACATATTCACTACGAGCTGTTTTCCTGAGCAGCAGTTACTAAATTATTTATAACTGGAGCTACTAAACTCCAAATCACTTTCCGTTAATTTTCCCTGAATTAGACTCGTATATCTTCCATCCATAAAATTTTAAGAATTTTAGGCTTGGCCAATCAATACCAGATTTTTCTTAAAGTTTCCCCTGTTTCACTGTTTGACTATTCTGACCACTCTTCACTACGAATCAAATTTCTCATTTTACAGAATTCAAAATGTGTTGTATTTGATCTCATTTGAAACTAGACTCATTAAGGAGTCTAAGCATATAAATTTTATCTTATAATCATTTTTGTACAATTTATAATGATTTTCTAAAAACAGAACAGGGAATCTAGTTGTCATTTTGACTCAGCCCCACAATACTTCAAATATCTCAAGATCGGTAACTCTTTTGTTTTTATAGTTTCTTTTGTAAGAATATAGACTCTTCAAGCTTTAATGACATAATTCACTCAGCTTCTAATTCAACTCCTACAAATTATGGCGATTTTCCAAAATCACCTTACTGCTGCTGTCCCCAAACAGATTATTACCAAATCAAATACTAACATTAGCATTTCACCTTAATAGCTAGCTTACCAAGCCTTAATTTAACATATAATTCACACATATCACATTCAGCTATATATACATTTATCATATTTCCATTTCAGCATATATAACTAACATTTATTCCGAAATTTTAATATCTAATTGCTTATAAACTTTCTTCGGATGTCGTCGACTAATTGATCGGCTACTCAACTACTTTCGATTTTCCCCGATCTAAATCCAATTTCTTGGTTTCTTGATCTTAACATATTCAAATAAATCTCATTTTAACATATTTTCATTCAATTTAGTCTAATAACGCATAAATGGGTAAATTACATTTTTACCCCTAATATTTCGCACTTTCACAATTTAGTCTTTATTCCACAAAACACAAAATACACAAAATTTGGTCACACTCCTTAAGGGCCGAATCTTCCTAGTACCCATATAAGTCCATACATTTCATTTATTTCACCTTTGAGTCCTTCAAAAATTTATTTTTGTAATTTAGCCCTAACTACTCAAAATCACCAAAAACTTCAACACAAAACATATTAATCTTTAACATATCTTTCATTTTTCATCAACAACTATCAAAAAGCTCAAGCACTCATCAATGGCAAAACACAAAATCATCATCAATTCACAAAATTGAACCATGGGTTTTAAAGAACACAAAGCAATGATATCAAAATGTGAAAATTATCAAAAACCAAACAAAAGACTAACCTTAATCTAACTCCCAATGGCCGAACCTTAGCCAAGCTTTTCTCTTTTTCTTCTTTCTCCAGTTTCGACAATGGAGAAGATGATATGATAGTGGCTTCCTTTCACTTTTTTTATTCTTTCTTTAATTCATTATGTCTCCAATAACCCAATTTCCTATTATAATATCTAATTCAACAAATAAATTGCCCATCATCAATCCATCTTGGCCGGCCACTATAAGGGAATTGGGCAAATTTGACATGCAAGTCCACCTTTGTGTTGACATGCACTAATAAGCCCTTTAAAATTAGCCTATCATATTTCACCATGTCTCATGTTGATCCCTATTTAATAATTCCTCATACAATTGGCAAAATTAGGGAATGAAATTTCCACATATGCATGTACACACATAATAAGCATAGAATATAACAATTAATTATTTTCATAACTCGGTTTTGTGGTCCCGAAACCACTTCCCGACTAGGGTCAATTTAGGGCTGTCACAGAGTGAAAGTAATCCATGATAGTTTGAAAACATCATCAGATCGTCAGAAATCGTATGCGGACTTGAAATGAAAAGATATATAGTTTCAGATCAGGGACAAAGTATTTTTGAAAGTTTCACTAAGGAAGAAAATACTCAGATTCGATTGTAAAGGCAAATTGAGTCTGAGATTTATTGGGTCATATGAGATCATAGACCGTATCGGACCGGTTGCGTACAGATTATTATTGCCACCTGAGTTAGAAAAGATCCATAATGTATTCCATGTCTTGATGATTCGTAGATATCAATCTGATCCCTCACATGTGATAAGTCTGACAGAGATTGAGATTAAGTCTGATATGACATATGAGGAAGAACCGATTCGCATTCTAGCTCGCGAGGTTAAAGATTTGCGAAATAAGAAAATTCCATTAGTTAAAGTACAATGGCATAAACATGGAGTTGAGGAAGCAACGTTGGAGCCATAGAATGCAATGAAAGAGCGTTATCCGAACCTATTCACCAGTAAGATTTTCAGGGACGAAAATCTCTAAGGGGGAGAGTTGTAACAGCTCGATTTAGACCCTAATCGAAATGGTGGTTTCGGGACTATGAATTCGAGTCAAAAAATATTTAAAAAATATTTTCTATGTTTCTTATGTGTGAATTTATATGTGCAAATTTTTTGTGATTTAATTTGGTCGTTTGAGTGTCTGATTTAATAAAAGGGCTTAATCGCGTAAAATGAAAACTTGATAGTTTCATGTGTAAGGGCCAAATTGTTATTGTCTTTTTAAATGGAGGCATTTATGTTGCAAATAGACCATTGGAGTTTGTTATGGATGGTTGTATCCTTGATATATATGTTTTAGTTATTTAATTATAAAGGTTAAATTTGTAAAATGTATAATATTTTAATATATCATAAAACATAAAAAAATTAATATATGGTTTCATAATCTTGGTTTTACCAAAACATAAAAGAAAAGAAAAGAAATAAGTGTTTAAGTGTGCAGCCATTGTTGGAGTTCAATCAAGGTATGTAACTAGCTCGGTTTTTGATAATTTTTACATTTTTGAGATCGTTGCTAAGTTATCCACAAAGCCCATACTCAAATTTCTGATTTTGGTGAATATTTTGAGTTATTCCATTGATGAATATTTGATTTTTGTGATGTTAGTTGATGAAATATGAAAAATATGTTTTAGATTGATATGTTTGGTATTGGAATTTTTGATGATTTTGAGTAATTAGGACTAAATTACAAAAATAATAAATTAAGGGACTAGAATGTAAAATAAATGAAATGTATGGACTTGTATGAATACTAGGAACATTCGGCCTACACAAGGTGTACTCAAATTTTGCATGTTTTGTGTTTTATGCAATTTGGACTAAATTGTAAAAAGTGTAAAATGTTAGGGTAAAATGGTAATTTGCCCATTTCTGTGCTTTTGGATGAATTTGATTGAATATTTGATTAAATAAGTTTAATTTATAATAATTTAAATCAAGAAAAGAGAAAATCAGATTTGAATCGGGGGAAAACTAAAGTTGTCGACTAGCCGTCCCATTCTGTTTTTCATCGTCTGAGGTAAGTTTATAAGCAAATAGACGTTGTTAGTTTTAATTAAATGTGAGTTATATGTGCTGAAATGAATTATGTCAATATATATATGAGTTAGACGAATGTGTACAAGCTTGGCAGCTATGTTTATGAATTTGTTTCGATTGAGTTACAACGTCCGAAAGCCCCGTATGAACCTTAGGAATAGCTAGGATACATATGTCATGACATAGGATTCAGATATGTGATGTGCGAGTAAGGCCATGGCATCAATTTATGTGTGCGAGTAAGACCACGTTTTATACATTGGCATCGATTGTGACTCCGATATATGTGTGCGAGTTAGAACACGTTTTATATGTTGGCATCGATATGTGACTCCGATATATGTGTGCGTGTAAGACCTTGTTTGGGACAGTGGCATTGATATGTGATTACATGTAAGACCATGTCTGGGACATTGGCATAGTACGATATATGTGATTATCTGAGTGTCTTATCCAATTTCGAATGGTTCATCGAGCAATGATAAGCTGTGATCAAATGTGTAAAATGAGCTAAAACGACCAGGTATGAGTTAGCTTATTTCCTACTTGAATAAGGTAAGTAGTATTTATTACAAATCATGTATGATGTAAATGGAGAATGTATATGAATATGGAAAGTGTATTCGGCCTTTATAATATATAATGTGAATGTTTTTGAAATGATTCTTGACTATGTGCATATAAGATTAAGTATATTCGGCCAATGTGAAATTGTATATAGAAGTATATGTTATATATGAAATTACGATCTTGAAAATAAATGTGAATATGATATCATAAATTAGTTTGGTTAAGTTGAGTTGATGTTAACATTGAGTTATTTATTTGCTTATGACTACACTAAGCTATGATAGCTTACTGTATGTGTTTATTTGCATTGTTTTATAGATTTTAGAGTCAAGTTAGAAGCTCGGGGATCATCGTCAAAGTCTATCACACTATCGGCTGCCTCCGGTAATTTATAAGTTGAATTTCGAACTTATGATATGTATAGGCTAGATTATAGTTTGAAATGTTGGATTTTGGTTTTGTACAATTTGAACCATGCGAAAATGGCTTAACTTCTATGCTTGAATTTGGTTTTGTTTGATTATGGTTTAAGTTCATTTTGGTTATCATGCTATGTGCTATGAATGAATGGTATTTGTGATAAATGTTATGTGCTTTGGAAATGGCTTGATAATGACGTTAGTTACGATGTGTAATTGATCATGTATTTAGCTCATTTTTGTAATTTTGTGATATATGTTTGTGGTGTGCTTGGCTATATGAATCGGCTTGAGTAAAGATTTACTTGATGGATGTGTTTTTGGCCACAATATACATATGTGTTTATAAGCTATGTTATGTATATGTGATTGTTCGTGAAGTTGGTCATTTGAGTAAGAAAAATGTAATTAATTAATAATGTTAATTAGCTGATCATGTCCAAAGATAATGTATGTCTTAATGATATAAAATATGGGTGTGATATGCATGTTATCAAGAATAGATGGATTCGAAAAATACATTTGAAAATTGATTAATTTGTGATATGTTTTATATGTTTTGATAAGCTATGAAATGATTTTGCTATATTATGAATTTGATTATTAGGAATGGATTATTATTGATATAAAATTTGATATATAATTTGTTGTATAAACTTTGCTTAGAACTGGTAAATGTCAAGTATGCATATTCGGCTATTGATAGATACATTAGATATGTATGCATATGACATATATGTTGTAGTTTGATATTTATTTGACAAGTCGATACATGTATTCGGATATTATATGGTTAGTTTAACTTAAAAGTAATGGTGGAATTGGTATGACTAAATTGGTTGATTTTTTATAGTTAAATAGATTAACAAGTGAATAGGTTATGTATTTGTAATTTGGTAATTATGCTAGCATATACATTTGGTATGTTTTTATTCGGTAATTATGTTTAAAAATGGTTAAAAGATTGTTTGAATAAATAATGATTATACATGTTATTAACTTGTGAATTTAGGTGTTATTATCATGTTTAAATTTGGCTTTTATATATTATATTATTAGGTAAGTGTTTGTTATGTTATATATATATAAACGAAAAATTTTGTGATGTATTTAATGTGAAATGCAAATGTAGATTGACATATTGGTTTGGCTATGTGAATTTAATAAAATTGTTTATGTCATGTGTATTAATAAATCCAAAATTTTTAAAACTAAAGTTATAAATGTAAGCCTTTGATTTTGATATGAGTGATTGTATGAATGAATGAAAGTTGTAGCTTTTCCTGTAATGCCTCGTAACCCCATTTCGGCGATAGATACGGGTTAGAGGTGTTACAGATAACTTGTACAATGCCAAAGTCCTAGACATTGTCTTACAAGTAATCAAATATCGAAGCCATTGTACCAGACAAGGTCTTACACAAAATCAAGTACGATGCCAATATCCCAGACGTGGTCTTACACGAAAACACATATTGGATCCTATGTCATGACCTATGTATTCTAACTATTCTTAAGCTTCGTACGGAGCTTTTTGGATGTCGAAACTTTGTCGATACTTTCTTAGATGTCTCATTTTTCTCAACTCATATATTCATTAATCATAGATCAATAGCATATAATTGATAGTAATTAAATCTAAAACACATTTATTTATATATAGACTTACCTCGTACTGATTTGGATAGACGAATCGTCTTCTCCATGACTTTCGACTTTTCTCGATCTAAATCCGTTTTCTATGTTTCTTGATCTATATAAATTCAAATCTAACTCTTTTATTCACCAAATCATTCAAATCAATCAACAAACACATATTTAGGGCATTTTACAAATTAGCCCTCACGTTTTCATATTTTGACAATTTAGTCGCAAATCACAAAAATCATAAAATACACCAAATTTCTTTGTACACATGCCTAGCCGCAATCATACAAGTCCACGTATTTCATTTATTTCACATTTTAGTCCCTCAATTTACAAATTTCACAATTTAGCCCATTTTATTCAAATTCATCAAAAATTCAAAGATAAAATATATTAACCCAACACATATCTTTTATTTTCCAATAACTAACATCACAAAGCTCACAATTTCATCAAAAGCACAAATCAAAATCATCCACAAAAACAGAAATTGAGACATGGGCTTAGTAAAACACGAACCAACGATCACAAAAACGTAGAAATTATTAAAAACGGATCAAAACACATACCTTAATCACCAAAATCAATAGCCAAACCCTAAAGCTCTTTTTCTTTCTTTTTCTTTTTGATTTTCAGCAAAGCAATGTGAAAATGAATGAATTTTTGCTTTGTTTTGATTTAATTAATCTTTATTACACAAATTACCTATTTAGCCTTGCTAAATTCATTTAAAACCCACTATCACATATCCAAATATGTCCATTCATTTCAACCATGGTATAATTGCATCATAAGGACTCCACAGATATAAAGACATGGCAATTTGATACTTTAACAATTAGAACACATCTTTTACATTTTACGCAATTAAGTCATTTTTACAAATTAAGCACACAATTGATAAAATTTTCATATGAAATTTTCACACATACTAATTCACAAATCATAAGCACATAAAATAATATTAAAATATTTTTCTGACTCAGATCTGTGGTCCCAAAACCACTATTTCGAAATCGAACTGTTACATTTTGGGACATTATGTGATTTTGCACATGAACATTTGTTTCCGAACTAACTGTAATCCCGTGTATAGATTTAAAGTAATCGTTTTTGGTCTTCTGTTTGGATAAAATGTTGTATCTTTACATTGCGATTTTCTAGTTTGAAGTTCCAGTTTACAAAATCACTATTTCGTTTAGGTTACATAAGATCATAAGATGTGAAATTGGTTTCGAATAAATTTTAGCGATATTTCAATTTATATTTGCAAAGTTTATAAATAAAAGCTTATTTTTGGTTTCAGTAGTTTTTTAGAGAAAATGATTTTCGAAAAGAAATTTTGAAATATTGATCAATATTTTGTTTTAGGCCTTTTCGGTGGCCAATGTGACCTGCGGAATTCAATTTAAACTTTTAAGCCAAGTTTTGGGGTGTCACCTCCTCAAATGAGACTTAACATGTCTATTTATAGGTTTATGCTTAAACTCAATTAGGGTTGCTAAACAGCCCAAAAATGTTATTAAGGCTCGTTGTGTGGACTGAAATACCCTTAATAAAAGTTCTTGTTCATCATCCAGTGTCGCAACACTACAAGATCAGTGTTGCGACATGCCGTCATTTTTTGGGTATTTTGGCTTCGAAGTTTGGTGTCACGACACTACTCTCCGATGTCGTGACGCTGCAGTTGTCCTTCATCTTCTAAGCTCAAAAATAGTGTCCTACACACTAGATAGAGCCGTTAGATCATCCTTAGGTCCATAGTGGCCCATTACGTTGTTACATAATTCAAATTTTCTTAAAAAGGCTTATTTTGCATCATTTAAACATAAAAAAATAAAACCAAAAATGAAATTAAAACATATAAAAATGCTATAAAACAAGCTTGTTAAGTGCCGAAATGACCTTAATTTACCAAAATGAGTTGTGGCAACTCAAACTCCCCCACAACTAATGTAACACTCCATACTTGTATCCCACTTTAGGGTAGGGTATGAGGCATTACTTAACTGGTTCTCATATACTCAAACAACCTTCAGTCACCGAGACTCGATCCAAATTAGAATCTTTTTAATAACCACTTTGGACTCCTTATTATGGGCCTACAAGCCCTAAATCTATCATTAAAAACTATTCGGAAACATTCCGTGTCTTTAAACCCACTCTAAAAAATTTACTCTAAAATAGGGCACACGCCCGTGTGGGTAGGCCGTGTGCTTACACACACCCGTGTGGCTTGTGACACGCCTGGGTCCATTACCCGTGTGGCCAATTTAATTCCGCAATTTTTTTCATAATTCAAGTGCAGACTTCACACGGCCTTGTCTTAGCCCGTGTGAGAAAACTTGACTATTCTATTTCTAACGTCAGCACACCCAAAATGTCATACAGTCAAGGCACACGCCTGTGTGCTATGTCGAGTGCACAACACGGCTAAGACACAGAATCGTGTCTCTACCCATGTATTTATTACCATACATACTGACTTAAAATTTCTACGTGTAGGGGACACACCGCTAGACCACACGCTCATGTGTCTACCCATGTGGGAAATATGAGGCTATTTACCAAACCTCATTGCCACCCCTACAAGCATAATCCCATACAACTGCAAGAAAATACCAAAACAACACAATCCATATGGCTAGATCAGCCACAATGGACATTCTTTCACAAGGCAAATTACTCCCTATGGAAATAATATATTTGCATATAACCAAAATGAATATTTGCCATCATTCAAGGCTTAATACCAAGTTTGGGATTTATCCCAAGCCAACCCATTTGGCCAATTCTCAAGACACAAAAATAATAAAGTCTAGCCCTATACATGCCATGCTCAAAGATATAAAACCAACTATACTAATGCTTTGGCTAATAGTGTGATCGATACCTTTGACTTCCGGTGATCCTTTAGCTAGCTAGGTAGCACTAAAAGAAAATAGAAGGAAAGACGAAGTAAGCATAAAAGCTTAGTAAGTTTCACATAAATAATTATACAACAAAAATTTTACTACGATCATCAAGCTCTTAGTACAAATACAAACATAGGCTTGACTTACTCGTTAGCAACTCACTACTCTTATATTTTACATTGAGTTCACTTCTCATACGTGTCAGTTAGGTACCTATATCACTCACAACATGGTTATACTTTTCTTATTAACTCACATTCATAACTTTCACTGTTGAACCTTTCAGAGCCCTACCAGATATTCTATCATGCCTTCAACATGGGGTAACTGCCGATGCCATGTCCACGACATGGTCTTAAACTAGCTATCATCATCGAGGCCGATACCATGTCCTAAACATGGTCTTATACTAGCTCTCACATATCCATGTTGATGCCATGGCCCAGACGTCGTCTTACACTAACACATCGCTTAGTCGATGCATGTCCCGGACATGTCTTAACTGGCTTATGTCTCGAGGCCAATGCATGTCCCAGACATGTCTTACACTAGCACTTGTCTCTATGCTGATGCCATGTCCCAGACATGGTCTTACACTGGCTCTCATAATGTGCCGATGCATGTCCCAGACATGTCTTACACTGGCTCACACAAGTGACCCAAATGTTACAGCATGAATATTCAGTTTACTTCCTAGGGTTACAACGAGATCTCTACCATCTCAATGACCAATATGCATTCTCAATTCACAAACAAACAATTCAAGCTATATCAATTCAAGCACATCTACTAGCAATGTAGTTGTATTATTTACGTACAACTTACCTCAGTCTACAAAATGTACTTGACTGGTCGGTTTAGTCGATTTACTTGGCTTTCCCTCGGTCTAGGTTCAAATTTGGAAAATCTTGATATATAATAACAAAATACACTCATTCAATCACTAATTACAATTAGGCAATCATAAATTCATATTTTTTTGTAAAATGACTATTTTGCACCTAGACTTTGGCAATTTTACCATTTTACCCTTAAGCTCAAAATTCAATTTTTATCGAATTTCCTCATATCTTAGGCCTAATCTAACCCTTTCTTCTCTTGTAGCAACCCCAAAATTTCACTATTTCGCACACTTACCACCTATTTTGCAACTTATGCAAAATAGTCCCTTTAGGTGTTTTCATGCTAACACATTTCACAAAAATTGTTTAGAACTCTTCTTAGACCTATATTCTTCCATAAAAACTCAGTAATCATCACAAATCCATTCATGGGAAAACCTTAAACTCTTAATTAGTTTGCAAAATAGAACCCTCATTTGAAAGCTCATACTTCAAGAGTCTCAAAAATGCAAAAATCATCAACAAAGGACATGGAAATCATTTACTTGTTGAGTTGATAAGTTGCTAAAGTTTCAAAGCTTCAAAAACACCTCTTTTGCTGATATTTTCGGTGGAGAAAGAAATAGGAAGAAGGTAATATCATTTTTTTCTTTATTTTAGTCAAAATAAGTCACCTAACATACAAACCATAAAAATTTTGTCCCCCCTTTGACTCAATGGTCGGCCAAGCACTCTAAAAAGGCTCTATTTGCCCATTAAAGTCCTCAAATTTAATTCTCTAGCTATTTAACACATTTGGGTACTAAAATGCCACTTTTTCCTTTTATGCGATTTAGTCTTTTTTCGTAATTGGGTTCGAAAGCATTAAAATTAACTCACCAAATTTTCCATGCACTAATATAATCATACTATAACCTCATAATAATAATAAAAATAATTTTCCCCACTTCATATTTGTGGTCCCGGGACCATTGTTTCGACTAGGCCCTAAATTGGGGTATTACATTTCTCCCCCTTAGAAATTTTCATCCTAGAAAATCCTGCCGGTGAATAAGTTCAGGTACTGCTCTCTCAGAGACTCTTCGAGTTCTCATGTGGCTTCCTCGACTCCATGTCTATGCCACAAAACCTTCACAAGCGGTATACTCTTATTTCTCAACTGTTTGACTTCTCGAGCCAAAATCTTGACCGGCTCCTCACCATAAGTCATATCCGGATGAATCTTGACTTCTGTTGGAGCAATTACATAGGAAAGGTCTGATCTATATTAGCGTAACACCGACACATGACACATGTCGTGAATCTTCTCTAACTCTAGTGGTAAATGCAATTGGTAGGAAACAGGTCCTACTCTCTCGGTAATCTCATAAGGTTCTATGAAACGAGGACTCAACTTGCCCCTTTTTCCAAACCTGAGGACCTTCCTCCACGGGGAAACTTTCAAAAATACTTTATCACTAACTTTAGACACAATTTCCTTTTGTCTCAAATCCACGTTAGATTTTTGTCTATCCGAGGTGGTTTTCAAGCAGTCACGAATCACTTTAACTTTCTCTTCGGCCTCTTTGACTAAATCGACCGCGTGAATCTGATTCTCTCTGAGCTTAGTCTAATATAAGGGCGTTCGACACTTTCGCCTGTACAAAGCCTCATAAGGCACCATTTTCAGACTTGATTGATAGTTATTATTGTAGGCGAATTCAACTAATGGCAAAAATTTTTCCCAACTTCCCTGAAATTCAAGAACACAACATCTCAACATATCCTCTAAGATCGTATTACTCTTTCTGACTGTCCGTCAGTTTGTGGATGAAATGTCGTGCTAAAGCTCAACTTGTTTCCTAAAGCCTCTTGTAACTTTTTCCAAAAGCTCGAGGTAAACCTCGGGTCTCTACCTAAAACAATCGACAATGGTACTCTATGAAGCCTCACGATCTAGTAAATATATAAGTCGACTAATTTCTCGAAGGAGTAGTCAGTACGCACCGGTACAAAATGTGTCGACTTAGTTAGTCTATCAACAATCACCCATACTGCATCTTTCTTTTTTGGGGTTACTGGCAAACCGGTCACGAAGTCCATAGTGATACGATCCAATTTCCACTCGGGAACCATAATTGGTTGAAGTAAACCCGAAGGTACTTGATGTTCAGCCTTTACATACTGACACACTAGACACTTGGAAACGAACTCTGAAATGTCTCTTTTCATACCCGACCACCAATACATTTTCTTAAGGTCGTTGTACATTTTCACAGTACCTGGGTGGATGGATAAACAACCACTATTTACCTATCTCAGAATCTTCTTAATAAGCTCATTGTTCTTGGGTACGTAAATTTTTTCTTTGAACATTATATAACCATCAGTATTAATACGAAAATCTGATTCAATCACTGACTCACACTGAGTCTTGGCTTGGAATTTCTCACCACCTTTCTGAGCTTCATAGATTTCTTGCAGAAATGACGGTCTAGCTTTCAACTCCGCTAAAACTAAACCATCGTTAGACACCATTAATTGGGCGTTTAAGGCTCTCAAAGGAAACAACGATTTCCTACTCAAAGCATTAGCGACCACGTTCGCCTTTTCCGGATGGTAGTCGATAATTTACTCATAATCTTTTATTAGTTCTAACCATCAGAGTTGCCACAAATTCAACTCCTTTTGAGTCATCAAGTACTTTAAGCTCTTATGGTCGGTGAATATCCGACATTTCTCCCTATATAAATGGTGTCTCCAAATTTTCAATGCGAACACTACAACCGCTAGTTCCAAGTCATGGGTCAGATAATTTCTCTCGCGTGGCTTTAGCTGTCTCAAGGAATACGCTATAACTTTGCCTTCTTGCATGAGAACACACCCCAGACCATTCAAGGAGGCGTCACTATATATTACAAATTCCTTGCCAGATTCTGGTTGCACTAACACTGGTGCTTCTATTAATAAAGCGTTCAGTTTCTCAAAACTTTGTTGGCATTTTTCTGTTCATTCAAACTTGATATATTTTTGTAGCAATCTCGTTATCAACGTAGCTATCATAGAGAATTCGTTTACAAACCATCTGTAGTATCCGACCAAACCCAAAAAGCTTCGGACCTCAGTCATATTCCTTGGCAGTTTCCACTCAACAATAGTCGAGATCTTGTTTGGGTCTACTCGAATCCCATCACCTGACACAATATGTCCTAGGAACCCGACCTCCTTAAGCCAAAATTCACTCTTACTAAACTTGGCGTATAATCGCTTGTCTCTCAAGGTTTGCAACACAACTCTCAAATGTTCTGCGTGCTTCTCCTCATCACGCGAATAGATCAGTAGGTCATCAATAAAGACAACAACAAATTTTTCCAAATACGGCCTGAATATGCGGTTCATCAAATCCATAAACACCGCCGGGGCATTGGTCAAACCAAATGACATGACAAGAAACTCATAATGCCCATATCTTGTCTGAAACGCAGTCTTTCACACTTCTCGGTCTTTAACCCTTAACTGATAGTAACCAGACCTCAGGTCGATCTTAGAAAACACGGTAGCTCCATTCAGCTGACCAAACAAATCATCAATCCTTGGCAAAGGATACTTGTATTTCACTGTTACCTTGTTGAGTTGTTTATAGTCGATGCATAGCCTCAACGACCCATCTTTCTTCTTCACAAAGAGTACTAAAGCACCCCACGGGGAATGGCTCGATCTTACAAAGCCTATGTCTATCAGCTTTTGTAACTGTGCTTTCAACTCTTTCAACTCCGTTGGAGCCATCCTATACGAAGTGATTGAAATAGGCGTTGTACCAGGAACCAATTCAATTCCAAACTCAACCTCCCTCACTGGAGGTAATCCAGGTAATTCCTCCGGAAATACATCTATAAATTCACAAACTACTGGCGCTGATGCAATCGTCAACTCAGACACTCAAGTATTTAGCACAAAAGCTAAATAAGCCTCATATCCCTTTCTCAAATACTTCTCAACAGTTAACGATGATACTACTACAGGCAGATTTTCTGACTCATCTGGTCCAGGTCGAAGAACATTCCCATCTTCACATCTCAACTCTATTACTTTTTGTCCACAATCTACTACAACACTATGGGAGGCCAACCAATCTATCCAGAGGATTACATCAAATTCATTAAGCAGCAACAACATCAAGTTGGCCGGGAAACAATGGGCCTTAATTATCAAAGCACAATTTCTACATACTTGGTTTACTAACACATGCTTGCCTAATGGGTTAGACACTTTTATTACAAACTCAGTGGAATCTACTAACATATTCATATAAGGTATCAATTCCATGAAAATGTAAGAATGGCTAGATCCCGGGTCAATCAAAGCAACAACAGTTCCATCATAGATAGAAAAGGTACCCGTGATAACATCAGGAGACTCTGCCTCTTTCTGGGTACGTATAACATTGGTCCTCACTGGCGCTCTGCCTTCAGACCTCACTGTGGCATCTCTTCGCGCACTTCTACTACTAATCCCATTCCCGGGGTTCTTTTGTGGCCTACTCCTCAAGGGAGTATTGCTTGCTTTCACATCTTGTTTTCTCTCTCTCATACATCTCAGGACAATTACGAATAAAGTGGTCAAGTGACCCACACTTGAAACAGCCCCTCTCGTTTATTCGACATTCACCTAAGTGACATTTTCCACATTGCGAGTACTCTGGCCTATTTGGCCGAGCACTACCAACACTAGCGACAAAAGTAGTTAAGGCTTTGCATGCCATATTCTGCTAATTCTTGTTTCTCTTCGATACCCCACTGAAGAATTCGATCGGGTAGTAAATTCTTTTAATCTTTTAGATGAGGACTGATGTGCTTTCCCCATCTATTTTTCTTTAAATCTCGCGACTCAATGGTTGCCTTCCTCCTCTCTTTTACTAGCTCTTCTACCTTACATGCTCTCTCAACAAGCACCACAAACTCTCTTAATTCTAGGATGCCCACAAACACTCGGATGTTTTCATTGAGGCCATCGTCAAACCTCTTACACATGGTAGCTTCAGTGGATATGCATTCCTGCACATACTTGTTAAGTTTCACAAACTCACATTCGTACTCCGTCACAGTCTTATTACCCTGTTTCAACTCTAAAAATTCCTTTCTTTCCTGGTCTATGAACCTCTGGCTAATGTACTTCTTTCAAAACTCTTCTTGGAAAAATTCCCAATTGATCATCTCTCTTGGTACCACGGACACAAGAGTGTTCCACCACTGATAAGTCGAGTCTCGTAGAAGTGACACGGCATACTTCACGCACTCTTCAAGTGTGCATGACAATTCATTGAATACCTTCAAGATATTTTCTAGCCAAAACTCTGCTCTCTCTGGGTCATCATTTATACTAGCCCAAAATTCCTCAGCCTCTTTTTTTTCGATCTTATCTACCGAAGGCTTCTCTCTTCTAAATATATCTGTACCTTGCTGAGCTATCGGGCATACTGAGGGATCGGAGGAGGTGGGGGAGGTGGAGTGTTCGGGTTCACACGAACAAACTCCGTATACCAAGCATCCATCATTAAGAGGTAGGCTTCCCTAGCCCCTCCACCTTGGCCCATACTCACGGGCTCGCTCTCTACTGGCGCAGTCCCTTCTACGGGAGCCGGCGCATTACTTTCCACGTCGTCCGCCGTGGTTCTATCAGGATCTATTTCTATATAAAAGCATAATCTATAATTGTCAGGATTCGTTACACTATCAATATATATATATGGAATGTATAGCTAGACTAGTACTCTAGCTAGGTTAGTCCTAGAACCAACCAAACCATAGCTCTAATACCACTAAATGTAATACTCCATACCCGTATCCTACATTGGAGTAGGGTACGAGGCATTACTTAACTAGTTCTCATATACTCGAACAACCTCAAGTCACCGAGACTCGGTCCAAATTAGAATCTTTTTAATAACTATTTTGGAGTCCTTATTATGGGCCTACAAGCCCTAAATCTCTCATTAGAAACTATTCAGAACCATTCCATGTCTTTAGACCCACTTTGGAAAATTTACTCTGAAACAGGGCACACGCCCATGTGGGTAGGCCATGTGCTTACACATGCCCGTGTGGCTTGGGACATGCCTAGGTCCATTGCCCCTGTGGCGAATTTAATTCCATAATTTTTGTCATAATTCAAGTGCAGACTTCACACGGCCTGGGCACACGCCCGTGTCCTTGGCCCGTGTTGCTCACACGGCATTGACAAGTCTGTGTCTTAGCTCATGTGAGAAAACATGAGTGTTCTGTTTCTGACATTAGCACACCCAAAATGTCACACGGTCGTGTCTCTACCGTGTGTTTATTACCATGCATACTGACTTAAAATTTCTACGTGTAGAGAACACACGGCCGAACCGCACGCCTATGTGTCTACCCGTGTGGGCAATATGAAGCTATTTACCAAACCTCATTGCCACCCCTACAAGCATAATTCCATAAAACTGCAAGAAAATACCAAAACAACACAATTCATATGGCTAGATTAGCCACAATGGACATTCGTTCACAAGACAAATTACTACGCTATGGAAATAACATATTTGCATATAACCAAAATGAATATTAGCCATCATTCAAGGCTTAATACCAAGTGTGGGATTTATCCCAAGCCAACCCATTTGGCCAATTCTCAAGACACAAAAATAATAAAGTCTAGCCTTATACATGCCATGCTCAAAGATATAAAACCAACTGTACCAATGCTTTGGCTGATAATGTGATCGATATCTCTGACTTCCGGTGATCCTTTAGATAGCTAGGTAGCACTGAAAGAAAATGGAAAGAAAGAGGGGGTAAACATAAAAGCTTAGTAAGTTTCACATAAATAATTATACAACAACAATTTTACTACGATCATCAAGCTCTTAGTACAAATATAAACATAGGCTTGACTTACTCGTTACCAACTCACTACTCTTATATTTTACATTGAGTTCATTTCTCATACGTGTCATTTAGGTACCTATATCACTCACAACATGGTTATACTTTTCTTATTAACTGACATTCATAACTTTCACCGTTGAACCTTTCGGAACCTTACCAGATATTCTATCATGCATTCAACATGGGGTAACTACCGATGCCATGTCCTAGACATGGTCTTATACTAGCTCTCGTATATCAGTGCTGATGCCATGTCCCAGACAGGGTCTTACACTAACACATCGCTTAGCCGATGCATGTCCTAGACATGTCTTACACTGGCTTACGTCTCGAGGCCAATACATGTCCCAGACATGTCTTACACTAGCACTCGTCTCTATACCGATGCCATGTCCCAGACATGGTCTTACATTGGCTCTCATAATGTGGCCGATGCATGTCCCAGACATGTCTTACACTAGCTCACACAAGTGATCCAAATGTGACGGCATGAATATCCGATTCACTTCCTAGGGTTACCACAGGATCTCTACCATCTCAATTACTAATATGCATTCTCAATTCACAAACAAAAAATTCAAGCTATATCAATTCAAACACATCTACTAGCAATGTAGTTGTATTATTTACGTACAACCTACCTCGGTTTACAAAATGTACTTAACTGGTCAGTTTAGTCGATTTGGTTGGCTTTCCCTCGGTCTACGTTTGAATTTGGAAAATCTTGATCTATAATAACAAAATACACTCATTTAATCACTAATTAAAATTAGGCAATCATAAATTTATATTTTTTTGTAAAATGACTATTTTGCCCCTAGACTTTGGCAATTTGACCATTTTACCCTTAAGCTCGAAATACGATTTTTATCAAATTTCCTCTTATCTTAGGCCTAATCTAACCCTTACTTCTCTTGTAGCAACCCCAAAATTTCACTATTACACACACTTACCACCTATTTTGCAACTTATGCTAAATAGTCCCTTTAGGTGTTTTCATGCTAACCCCTTTCACAAAAATTATTTAGAACTCTTCTAAGACCCATATTCTTCCATAAAAACTCAGCAATCATCACAAATCCATTCATGGGAAAACCCTAAACTCTTAATTAGTTTGCAAAATAGAACCCTCATTTGAAAGCTCATACTTCAAGAGTCTCAAAAATGCAAAAATCATCAACAAAGGACATGGAAATCATTTACTTGTTGAGTTGATAAGTTGCTAAAGTTTCAAAGCTTCAAAAACACCTCTTTTGCTGATATTTTCGGTGGAGAAAGAAATGGGAAGAAGGTAATATCATTTTTTTTCTTTATTTTAGTCCAAATAAGTCACCTAACATACCAACCATAAAAATTTTGTCCCCCCTTTGACTCAATGGTCGGCCAAGCACTCTAAAAAGGCTCTATTTGCCCATTAAAGTCCTCAAATTTAATTCTCTAGCTATTTAACACATTTGGGTACTAAAATGCCACTTTTTCTTTTATGCGATTTAGTCTTTTTTCGTAATCGGGTTCGAAAGCATTAAAATTAACTCGCCAAATTTTTCATGCACTAATATAATCATAATATAACCTCATAATAATAAAAATAAATTTCCCCACTTCAGATTTGTAGTACTGAGAACACTTTTCTGACTAGGCCCTAAATCGGGGTATTACAACTAATTTGTTGTTTGTCATCAAGCAAAAAGATAAAAAGAAACAAAATCAAACACACACACAAAAGAAAATAAAATAAAGCAGTGCCTAAGCATGTCATATACAAGGACTAGATCATAGTTACATACATAGAATAATGTGATCGAATATGTAACTCTAATACAATATACAATATACAATCGAATTTTGACCTTCAATATCACACATATTATTTTATGAAATTACAAAACAAAAAGAATTCAAGAATGTTAAGTACAATGATCCATCAAAATAGGTACACAAAATATAGATTTATGCTCGAAGAACAAAAGTAATTAGAAATGTCAAATTTTAGTCAATTTTCATCCTTAAATCGTATTACTTAGGTCACTTAGGTCTTTCAGCTTGTTACGTTCTACGGCTTATGTTGGTTTGGAATCAAGGAATTGGCACACAAAACGATTTAAACATGAAAATTGTTGGCACATTATATTGACCCCAATACTTTCCCGATTAGACCCTTTAGCTCACCACCGTATATTCCTTTCTCTCACCTACTTTTTCTCTCTGATTCCTAAGGTATAGTAAAATTAGTGAATAAAATTATCCTAGCGAGACTATTGTGCAAAAATGAGGATTTTTTCTTTTCTTTTCTTTTTTCATTCACTTTGCTTTTCAATTTTTGCGAGAACATCTCGCTTGGCTTTTTTTAGTCTTTTTAAACTTTTTCTTTTGATTAATTTTCAAAATTTTCTATTTATGTACAAATTAGTAAGACTCTTATACTCACCATACTATACTATCTCTTAAGCTCACTCTTATTTTTCTTTTATTTTGGAAACTATATATTGTATCTTCCTTACCCTCAATATCAATGGCTCGACGTCTAAGTTTGTACATGAACCAAAGAAATCGCATCAAGCGATTATATTTTAAGGCTTAGGGTTTCCATTATGGTTCATCAAGAAATAGGGATTTAGGCTAAAAATGTAACACCTCTTACTTGGTCCAGTTGTCAAACCCAAGTACTGAGATGTTATAACAAATGCCAAACAAATTCCATACAATTTATTCATTTAATTCTCAAATCAATATTAAATAATCACATATGAGCATGTATAAATACATTATTCAATCTATTTCTGGTAAATATTGAGTAAACAAAAGTTTAAAACCAATTCAATAATAAACAGGGATCGATTTGAATTAAAAACAAAAATGAAGGAAAATTTTGCATACCATGTGTGAAAGCTAAGCAGTGTGTGATGTACTACACGACCGTGTCCCTAAACCTTGTACAAAAGCATGCCCACGTGAGATAGGCCACATGTTGTATGAGTGGATCACATGGTTGTGTGGATGGGTCACACGACCATGTGAGCAAATCGTGTAACTCTTTTGTGCTCGTGTGCAATAAAATCACTTAAATTTTTACATGCCACACGCTCGTGCCATGAGCCTATGTATGGCAAACGGTCGTGTACCAGAGCGTTCCTCAGGCCGTGTGTATCTAGAAACTGCCTTCCAAAATAAGGAAGCTAACCATGAAACACTTATGCCAGAAGCTACCATTAAAGCCATATTTCAACCTATTCAAAAGTTTTCAATTCAATTAAAAATCATCATTTAAAACAACCATCCTAAGTGTCTAACCAATATGCCAAAATTATAACACCCCTTACCCATGTTCAACGCTGAATAGGGTTACGGAGCATTATCAGACTTATTACACAAATTCACATACAATTCTCATACACTTTTCCATTTCAAATATAAACATCATTCATAAACAATCATATTGTCCCTAATACGAGCCTACAAGGCCCAAAACATGCATTAAGAGTTGTTCGGGACTAAATCGATAACTAAGAAAATTTCTGGAAAACTTAGAAAATTTTGCAAAATACAGTGGACACACGCTTGTGTGGCCCGGCGGGGTGTCTCACATGGCCAAGGATAGGTCCCTGTTACAGGCCGTGTGGACATTCGAAATGGGATCACATGGCTGTGCCCCAGCTCATGTCTGACCCCGTGTAACTCTCTGACTTTGGTAACACGGCCAACCACACGCTCGTGTGACCAGCCCGTGTGCCCTTCGAAATGGCCGCACACGCCCGTGTGCCGGACTGTATGCTAGGTCATGCCAATCCTATAGGGTATACTAACTTATGCCACACAGCCAACTCACATGCCTATGTGCTGTGCTGTGTGGAGCATACTGACTTGATTTCTAATTCAACACCAGGGGACAGATGGCCGTGTAACCTGACTGTAACACCCCTAACCCGTATCTAACACCGGGACAGAGCCTAAGGCATTACCGGAACTTTACACTTTCAGTATACTAACTCAGGTCACAAAATTTCATTTGAATTTAAAACTTTTCAATCATGAACATCTCGTCCCTTGCATAGGCCTTCGAGACCTATAACATATCAGAAGGCAATGCTGGACAAATATGAGCACGTTCGATTAGCCTTGGGTCCTCAGAAAATTTTCCTTAACTAAAAGGGACACACGCCTGTCTATTTTGGGGCACACCCATGCTCTTCAACCGTGGGCAACACTTACTTATCAACACGGCCATGAAACACGCCCGTGCTACCTACCCGTGGATGAAACTGTCATTTTAACATGGCCATGGTGCACGCCCGTGTGGCCTACTCGTGTACAACTTTGAGCCAAGGTTTTAAGTGCAAGGGACACACGGCCATAGCACACGCCCATGGAAGGGAACCATGTGTCACACACGGCCTAGACCCACGCCTTTGTGTTCAACCATGTGGACTTTATTAGGCTATTTTCCAAGCCTTTAGTCACCCCTTTATACTACTTGTGCCTAATGGTTACCAAGTTTGAGAAGAAGCATGATTATATACTTGTAAATAATCTTAATGAAAATAGTTGTACGGAAACCTCATATCATTGGTTTCATACATAAATGGTTATTTCCTATTTAGTATCATGGGTTCCCATATTACTTTTATCCATCTGAAATTGGATCATTCATGTGATTCATTGCCAATTGATAGCAACCCATCGTTCGTAATTAAAACCATGCATAAAATCATAGGTCATAGCCTACTTAAATTAAGCCAATTTTCATAGCCATATACAAAGAGATAAACATATTTTTACATGCCTTTACTGGGCAAATCAAATGACACATATAACAAAATACTCAAAAATACTATACATGCCATTAATAAAATAAACTGAGTCTTTGTACCAAAGCCTGTTTAGTTGATAGTGTGTTCACTCCCCAATTGTCTTCCAATCTTTATGAGTCCTTGAGCTCTGTGAGACAGGGAAAAAGAGAGGGGTAAGCATTTTCATGCTTGGTAAGCTCGAATAACTGGAAGGTAAACTTACCGAGTAATTAGCAAACATCCATACTTATTTCATGAAATCATCCATTATGAAATGATTTCCTATCACATGCACTCAATCAATGAGTTAGTCATATAATCATGTATTATGTAATTTAACTAGATGAGCTCATCATTCAACATTTCATTCATATATGTATATCCCATGTTAATCTCGTTGAGTTTCTAGGAAACCTCGATGGAATGCCCAATATCCGTCAATTCATATGAATGATTATTCCATCTATGCACTCCCGCGAACCTTACATCATATGGCAGGATTACTAGTCCAGGCTAAATCCCTTAGAGCAACAAACACCCTTAATGAGCTCAGATCTGAATTACCAATCCAAGCTAAATTCAGACCCTAATCGGATTTTTCCATCCGGGCTGAATCCATCATGCACACATATTCTTCGGGAGGCTTGATCATTCAAGGAACACCCGTCCGGGCTAGATTCCTTTTCATACCTGAGATCTTGGATTACCCGTCCGGCTAAATCCTTACTACAACACATGCAGGATCTTAGTTTACCTTTTCAATGAGGGTTTATCCATCGAATTCCCTTTGTCAACCTCAACTGAGATATTTTTCACATGTTATCATCAATATGCATTTCTATGATATTTCATACCAATAACAAATACAATCATTAAGCATTCATAATTCATACAATTATGCATATCAAGGGTTTACTTTAAGTTATCCGAACTTACCTGGTATTCTTTTCAGAGTTGTGTTTTGGTTATTCCGAAACCTTGCGTTTACCACGATTGACCTCCGAAATTTGTTCCTCCGGGTCTATAACAGAAAAATTAATTCATTAATACCCCACATTATATATATTTCAAGTTTAATACCTACCCCCGGTCCAAATGACCGTTTTTCCCCTAACCTTTCACATCTTTACGATTTAGTCCCTAGGCTCGTATAATGAATCACATGCAATTTCTATCTTACCCAAGCCTAACCGAACATTTTTCTCTCTTATGGCAACCCACATTTTTCATTATTTTTCTCATTTCTACCATACATTTACATCTTTTGCAAAATAGTCCCTATAAGGGTTTCTCATGAAAAACAACTTGGAAAAGATGTTTAACACACATTTATCTTTCATATTCTTCCATAATCCATCAAAATACCAATAACTCATGCATGGGTAAATTTTTGAACATGAACCCTAGCATGAAATATGGGTAGAAATGGAGAGAGCAAACTACCGGGATTTAAAAAATACAAAGAACATGAAAAACGGGGCTTGGGAGCACTTACTATTGAGCTTGAAAATTGAAGAAACCCTAGCTATGGTGTCCTCCAAATTTCGGCAGCTATAGGAAGAAGATGAGCATATTTTTGCTTTATTTTCCCAACACCGAAAAACCTTCCACAAACTTTCTGTAGTATCCTGCCAATCCCAGCAAACTTCGTATCTCCGATACTGACCTAGGCGGCTTCCACTCCAAAACTGCTTCAATTTTTCGAGGATCCACCTTAATCCCCTCAGCAGAGACCACATGTCCTAAGAAAGTTACCTCCCTCAACTAGAATTCACACTTGCTGAACTTTGCATAAAGTTCATTCTCCCTTAACACTTGTAGCACTATACGGAGATACTCATCATTCTTTGCTTCTGTTTCAGAATATACCAGAATATCGTCAATAAAGACGACTACGAATTGATCCAGAAATGGTTGAAACACCTGATTCATCAGATCCATAAATGCCACAGGAGCGTTCGTCAGCCCAAATGGCATAACCAAAAATTCGTAATGACCATACCGAGTCCTGAAAGCTGTCTTATGGATATCCGTCTCCTTGACCCTTAACTGATGATATCAAGATCTAAGGTCGATCTTAGAAAATACAGAAGCCCCCTTAAGCTGGTCAAACAGATCGTCAATCATTGGCAGTGGATACTTATTCTTAATGGTCAGTTTGTTCAACTAGCGATAGTCAATGCACATCCGCATTGTACCATCCTTTTTCTTCACGAATAACACCGGTACTCCCCATGGAGACACGCTTGGCCTAATAAAGCCCCTATCCAACAACTCTTGAATTTGTGCCTTTAGCTCCACCAACTCCTTCGGTGCCATCCTATACGGTGCGATAGACACTGGCGCCGTTCCAGGCAACAAGTCGATTCCAAACTCCACTTCTCAGTTTGGAGGTAATCCTAGAAGCTCCTCCGAAAAAACATCTTGAAACTCCTTTACGGTCCTGACCTTATCCACTGTCAATCCGTTCTCTTTCGACTGGCTTACGAATGCCAAATAGGCCTCACAACCTTTTCGAATCCACTTTTCGGCCCTCAATGCCGACACCATATTAGACAAATAATCCCTTCGCTCACCTATCATCATAACCTCCTCACCCTCCGTGGTCCTTAACACCATTCGTTTTGTAGCACAATCCAAAGTCGCCCTATGCTTAACAAGCCAGTCCATTCCCAGAATGAGGTCAAGCTCTCCGAACGGCAACTCCATTAGATCTCCAGGAAAGATCCTACCTTGAGTTTCTAGAGGTACATCCCTATACAGTTTGTCTACCCTAACCGAGTGGCCCAAAAGACTTAACACAGATACCCCACTCACTATCTTTTCAGAATGCACTCCCAATGACCTAGATATGGCACATGCAACATAGGAATGAGTAGATCCAACGTCCACCAAAGCAGTATATGGCATGCTAGAAACCAAAAACGTACCAGTTATGACATCAGGTGCGTCGCCCTCCTCTCGACGACGAGCCGCATACACCAACGCTGGCTTTTGAGCCTCAGCATTTCCGGCACCCTACCAAGCGCCCCTCGACCTCGACCATTTCCATTTCCATTTCTGCCCCTACCTTGTCCACGTCTTCTCGGTGGTTGTGGTCCACCTCTCGCGGGTTGAACAACCCTCTGTACAGCAACCTGAGCCTGATCAGCTCTCTGTGGGCAGTCCTTAAATCTATGCTCCATAGATCTGCATCGAAAATAAGCACCGGAACATTTCCTACACTTTCCCAAATGTACCTTACCACAGTCTCCATAGATTGGTGGTCTAACCACATTCATCGGCACTACTCGCACTGGTTCCTCCACTCTCACCCTTTTGACATTCTTATTTGCTCCACCCAAAGGTCCAGAATCCCTCAGAAAACGGTTCCGATCTTTCTCACGGTTCTGCCTCTCAGTACGCTTTATCTCCTCAGCTATCTTAGCTTTTTCCACCAGAACCGCAAAATCCCGCTCCCTCTGCGGAGCAATTAGCACCTTAAGGTCATCTCTGAGTCCATCTTCAAAGTGAACGCTACGCTCATACTCTATAGCGACTATCCCCACAGCATACCGGGTCAACCTTAGAAACTCAGCCTCATACTCGGCGATAGTTTTACATCCTTGGACCAGATTCAGGAATTCCTTCCTGCGGGCATCCACATAACTTGCCCCGACGTACTTTCCTTTAAAGGCTGCCTTAAACAGCTCCCAAGTAACCCTATCAGCTGGGGTCCCATCCCTACGGTGAGCCACCACTGATAAGCCTCATCTCGCAGCAGCGATACGGCCCCCTTCAGCTTCTGCTCCACCGAGTAGTCCAAGTCATCCATAATTCATTCTGTGGCCTCCAACCAATATTCTGCCACATTCGGGGCTACACCAGATACGCCCCTAAAGATCTCTGCTCTGTTAGCTCGGAGTCGTTCAGAAATCGATCCTCGAATTCCGTTGCCCGAACTTGCCCCGGCAACCCTTTCCAGAACTCGAAGCATAGCCTGCGACAGGGCGTCATCCCCGACACCACGATCATGAGACTCCACTTCTGTTGCCGATGGTACCGGTGCATCTGCCGCCGGCATATGTCTCGAAGATGAAGAAACCGCTTGAGCCCTTCCTCGGCCACGTCCACGGCCTCTTCCACGAGTGGCTCTTGTACTCATATCGTATTATCTGATTATGAATTTTATACATTAATATCATTCCAATGTTTATTACAGATGTTTTATGATTTAGACAGTAATTCAGAGTTGGTTTTCGCAGAATCGATGTCTAGCTACAGTCTCAGTCTTTTAGCAAGCTTTTCTAGGATTTCAATAGCATCCTATCTAGAGTATTCTAGTAAAGTTTCAGTACAGACAGATAATTTAGAATATATTCAGAAAAATTCAGAATACTTACAGGCTTGGGCCGGAGATTCGGAATGCCACCTTCAGAAGTCCAGATTTTAAAAACTGATTTTTTTTGAAAATATTCATTTTTTGTAAACCCGTTCCACAACCGAGTTGTTGTAACTTGGCTCTGATACCACTAAATGTAACACCCCAAACCCGGTCTAGACGTTATGACCGGATTCGACGTGCCACATCAAAAACATTAAAAATATTTTTCCGTTCTAAGTTCAGAAAATCGTACTTGATGTTCAAAGGATTAATTCATTAAGGGTTAAAGTGAATGGAAGCTGTGCACCAGGTAGGAAACCGGAAAAAGGAGGTGAGTCCATTGGATTGCTTAAGTACCAAGCTCTTTCGAGTCCAATCTTAGACATGCACACCGCCATTGCCACACTCTAACATCGCGTATATTTTTAGGTTACTATTAAAATTATGTCTATTTTAGAATAAAACATATTTAAGTTTGTAAAACATTATCATAGCAGAAGCCTTGTTTGTAATCGTGTTACTTCAAAATCAGTTTATGTTTTTGGAAAATGAATCCTAGATCTAGCCCATTTTGATAGTTAATATAATTTAAGGTCATCATGATAAGTTATAAATCGAAACCCAATTAAAAATAATCGTAAGCGGCCTTATTACATAACAAAAACCAAATCATCAAAGTAAAGAAAATTGAAGTCCAAATCACTAGAAGAAATCCATATTGTAAAACGAGTGGCCACTCCGAATCCCCCGCAGCTCCAAGCCCACTATGGCTGAGGATTACCTGCATGGATGAAAATAGGGGATGAGTTTGGAGAAACTCAGTGTGTAAAATTAACCCAACCATAGCCCATATCAGCTCAAACCACAGAAACAGAATAAGTTGGCCTTAGCCCAGAACAAAATACAGAATTAAGCCCATAGGCCCATAACAGATCAGATAAGATATTTCATGTATATGCAAAACCCAACACATAACCAACCACATACACCCCTTACCAACCTTTCACCATGTGGGGAGACTACTCAACCCACCCAACCGCTACACGCCATAGAATTATGCAGCATGGCTGCCAGAACAGATAATGTGACAGAGTTACCAGATACAGATAATCGTGGCAGAGCCACTAGGATAGAAATATGTGGCAGAGCCACCAGATCAGATAATTGTGGCATAGCCACCAGGACGCTTCCTCCAAAATATAACCCATGTCCCCATGCAACAAATATTCATTCATGGCATACATCATACAGATTTAAATCAACATGCTTTTCAGACAAAACTAACCCTAGGGGCATATTGGTCATTTACACCTAGGGGTATCATGGTAATTTTCCATACATAAGGGTATTGTAGTGATTTAGCTACTTCTAGGGTTTTCATGCATATCCTATCCATTTACGTACTATCAGAATACTTACCGCGCATATTTACCAAATTGAGCCCGTTGGCCCATGAACCCAATTTTTGGCACCCAAGTTATCAAAATGCACAAAATTGCACGTACTGTAGTTTATTACTTTCAGAATACCAAACATACAAACCCAACTATCTTACGAGCATTCGTACACTCGCAAATTCCCAAAACACCAACTTTTCAGTATTTCGGCTTTTCGGCTTTTACCGATCGAGTCTATGAGAGGGTGTCAGTTACACACCTGTTTTATGACGATTCGTTGTCGAGATCCACGCACGAACTACCTACAATTAAATCACTAACATATTACTCTAGATATCAAATTAATACTGAGTAAATAGCCCCTTACCATATTCGGCCAAACATGCTTAGAACCTTCTTGCTCTTACCTTGTTGCCGAACTATGTCTTAAATCCAAAGATCTGATCGTTCCACTTGTCCAAGCCCTTGATCAGTAGCCTCTAAATCACACCATTTACCAAAACAAAACAGTTATTACAACCCCTTAGGGCTACAAATCCAAATCGACAGCCTCCCTAACATTTAGGGATTTTGGCCTTTCCTAAAATACGAAAGAAAGACTATGTTTTGAAACTACTTACCACCGATTCCTTCGACCAATGTTTCCAATTGATGCCTACTTAAATCCAATGCCGCTCTACCCCCAAACGATCACCAAAGTCAAGCCTTCAGTGTTTTCAATATTCAGCTAAGTCCCTATGAAAGTGGGGTTTTTCGGCTTTTTTGCAACCGTGTAGAGAAAGATAAAATATGAGGGTTTTTACTTGTGGTATTGTCGACAGAAACCTGGAGTTTAGAGGTTGAGAGAATCAGCCAAAGATGATGAGAAAAATAAGAGATTTGGCTAGGGAAAAATCAGTACAAAAGGAGTCAAGTTTTTGGGATTTCGAGATTTGAGGCAATCGGCTATAGTCTTAAAAATAATGGAAGGAAGGTGGTATAGAGTAGGGTGGCTAAAGGATTCGGCTATGGGGAAAAGAATAAGAAAAGAATAAGTGGATGGACAGAAGAGAAAAAGAAAAGAAGAAGAGAATGGTCAGGAAACGGCACCACTTACCACTAATGCTGAATTTATACTGGCACTAACCCTAGCCGAAATTCCCATGCTAAAGTCCCTTGGCCGGCCACCTCTTGTTCCTTGATCAGCTCCTAGATTTCCTCCCTTATCTGCTCCTAAATCCTATCCCTTATCAACTCCTAAATCCTCTCTTGATAGACTGTCACTTCAGTTCCACTACTTACCTTTTCCATTCATAATAATTAATCCCTTATTTGCTGTCATTGTGACTTGAACCTGAGTCCTCCCAATCATCCACACGCCACTTATAGCATTCCCAGTGGCGTCACTTAGCCACTTTACCACATGCTTCCTTGTGATTTATTTTACACAATTAATACCTAAAAACCCAATTAACCAGAACCCCTTTTTCTTATGGAATTAAAATTAATTAAAACTACCGGGTTTTACCTTAAGCTTGGGCCTTCTAGAGGCCCACTAACGTACTTAATCCTACGACAAACAAACAGGACACAGAATTTTTAAATTTTTCCAACATTTTTAAAATTCCCGAAAATTGGGGCGTTACAATAGCAATTTCATACAAATTGCTTCTAGAATCCAAGTTTTGCAATTTATTCAATTTAATCGCTAATTTCCAATTGGACATCTTATACTTAGAATTTCTTCATGAAACTTTAACACATGCATATACTCATATTCTGGGCCTCATAATAATCATAAAATAAATATTTTGATGTCAGATTTGTGGTCCCGAAACCACTATTCCATCTAGGCCCTATTTCGTAATGTTCACTGACCGTGTGTCACGCACAGCTGAGACACACGCCCGTGCCTTTTCCTGTGTAGACAAAAATAGGCTACTTACCAAGCCATCTTGCCACCCAAATTTGCATACACCTACACCAAACCAAATGGCACCAAACGATAGGCATTCAAATGAAGCATAACCAAGCCTAATTCATGCAAAATCCAAACCATCAAGCATAAGATACTCATATGTCAAGACAATTCAAACACTTTCATACCAAATTCACATTCTTAAGTCACCCTAATAGTCACTTTCAATTAAGCATCATTGTACCTAAAACCACAAGCATATCAACTTCAATTTATCAAACATATGATACACAAATTACCAATTCGCAAACAACCATTCACCACAAGCATTTATATTATAAATACAGTATGCATATAAAGGCCATTTACACACACATATATATGCACAACCAAATCAACCAAAATATGACAAATCACTTTGCTATATACATATCAACCACTTAACATTTTCAAGCCAACTCAATGGCTAAATTCACTATTATCATATACCAAAATGACCAAAGCTCCTATACATGCCATACAACCAAAAACATAGATTCAAAAGTACTAAAGCCATAGCTTGATAGTGTGATGAGGTCTCCGAAGATTTCCAAATTCGAGCTAGCTTCGATTTCACTATAAGACATGGAAAAATAAACAATATAAGCTATAAAAGTTAGTAAGCTCATATGATATAGTAAATAAAACTCCCATTCAATTACCATTCAAAATATGAACACAACATACTATAAAGCATTTAACCACAATGTTAACATATATCCAATCACATAATTAACCATAAACTCATAACTTCCATAAATTCGATGCTGATGTAGTTTTCATACATACATGTACTAATACTTGTCTATTTCTTACTATTTCATATCTTCGATATATTCGTTGAACCATTTGGAATACTATCGGATACTTGAGAATCTCGCATTAGAAATTTCTATTTATAATTGTTCCTGAAGTCAAAAACGTTCCATTTGGTCCTGAATAGCGTCTTTCAAAAGCGTTTCCGCTTCCTCAGTGAATGTCTTGGTGGAAGATATGATTTCTTGGAACTGAGGTTTATTCGTTTTTAAGTAAGTACGTAACTCAACGAGAAATTTCCCTCTAGAAATCCAAAAGAATTTTCAGAAATTCACTTGTAATAAGAGTTGAATTTTTCATTACAAAAAAATTTCTTTCATACCAACAATTATATATTGTGGTGGACTCTAATCTAAATAGGGTTCTTCGGCGAAAAGGGTCAGAAGGAGGAAATGGGATGATCCCGATTTATCAGGGCTATGGTTGTTCTGAAAATCATTATAAAAGACTTCGCCAAGATACTTTATTTTTCCATAGAAAAAAATTAGTTCAAGAAAGACTCCAGAAGATGTTGATCGTAAATGAGAAGATTGATTACGGAGAAAAAGGAAAATGGATTCGTATTCACATGTATGAGAATTATATAGGAACAAGAATAATCTTGGATTAAAAATTGAAATAGATTTCTTTGGAGTAATAAAACTCTTCAAATTACAATACTCGTAGAGAGAGAACCGTAGCTGAAGCTATCTCAATCTCATATCACATATAATGCTCACTCTCCAGCTAACAACGGGTCTGCTCACACAAGCTGATGAGAATTCGCAACACATTCCAGATAACTTAGCCACTGGTAGGACGTATGGACCAGTACCCACATCACATAACCCCTAATAACATGTCATCTATATCCTAATCTATTCCTAAAGTTCAACCGAGATTTGTAGTTGCCGAATCGTCGTTGAACATATCCTCAATGTCGTATACACAATATGTTCAATATTAAAGAATTTAAAACACAATTATAATAATGCTTTTAGCATACGAACTTACCTGGATTGCAAAAACAGCAAAACGGATCGACTAGTCCAAAACCTTGTTTTTCCCCCGATCTAAATCTGAATTTCACTTTTCTTGATCTATATGTAATCAAATTTAACTAACTCAATCATCATTCTATTCAATTTATTCTAAAATACATACTAAGGTAACTTTACACTTTTGCCCCTAATATTTCAACATTTTTTCAATTTAGTTCTTATCTCATAAAAATAAAAATTCATGCAATTAAAACTATACCCATGCTAGCTGAATTTCAATTAAGTTCCTAGCAGGCCATATTTTTCATTTATTTCACAATTTAACCACAAAATTTCAACATTTCTCAATTAAATCCCTAAATGACAATTTTGTCAAAAATCACTTTACAAATGTTGTTTATCTAACAACAAGCTTACATTTTCTATCATCAAACATCAAAATACACATAGATTCATCAATGGAAAAACCCTAAACCTTTAACAATTTACAAATTAGTCCTTGGGCTAGCTAAATTAAGCTGCAACGATCTCAAAAACATAGAAATCATTAAAAACGAGACAAAAATCACTTACCAATTAAGCATCAAAGTGACTGAACCCTAGCAAGCTCTCATGGAGATTTCTTTCTTTTTATTTTCGATGGAGAAAGATGACTAAAAGATGATATCTTGGTTTTTCTTTATTTTACTTAATTTAATTTACTAAATTACATTTTTAACCTTGGTTATAAATCATGAAAATCACTTAATATATGTCCAAGAATGTCCACTCAAATAAAAAATGGTTTAATTACCACATAAGGGCCTTCAGTATTTAATTTCATAGCCATTAGACACCTTTAGCTATTAGAACTAAAGTTTTACAGTTTACACGATTTAGTCCTCTTTATCAAATTAAGCACTCAAACAATAAAATTTCTTAATGAAATTTTCACACAATCATATTATCATGCTATAGACATTAAAATAATAATAAAATAAATATTTTAACCTCAAATTTGTGGCCCCAAAACCATTGTTTCGATTTGACTAAAAACGGGTTGTTAAAAAAATTAGCACCCCAATATATTAAATCCAAAATCAACTGATACATCGTATGCATAACACTCCAATATGCATTTCAAGGCACCCCAGACAATGACTCAATTTATCACCAAACTAAACTTTCAAAGCATTTCTCAAATTGAGTTAAATTCAACTTAATACTTCATGCATTAAAGCTACCAGATCATTACAAGCATAGCATAGGCTTATGAATCACTTTTATACATCTATTCTATAGCATATTACCTAATCACCATTTAAGCTATCAACCATACAAATTAACTATTCCTCAAAATAACATTATCATGATCAATGCCATCGCACACATATATATATGCATAAGATTTCTCAAAATACCAAAAGAATCAAAATAAACATTATATTACCATAAGACATCCTAGGTACATGTTGAGACCAAAATGAATTCATCACCAACACTTGCGTTCGGGATTGCCACTGGATGTTGAGTCAAAAAACGAATCATAAAGTACTTAACCTGTGCACAGAAAACAAACTGTAAGTTGAGTATAACTTGTGGTATTTCTATAATCCAAGCATAAAAGCGAAACATAAATCATCAAGATGTATAAGTTAAAATCTAAATATTATGCAACTTATCACATTCAAAATACCAATTTCACATATTCATAGATCCGAAATAGCACATTTCCACAATATTAGTATATGACTATCACACTCCACAAGTCATTCAATAACACAACCCTTATAATGTCATGTTTCATCTCAATTTCCAGTCTCATGTTTTGGAACATGATATATCATTGTTCACAATTCATTCCACAATTTCTTATTTTATTTTCCATTTCAATTCCATTTTTCTTCTTTTTTTCCCTATCAGTATCATATAACTCATTTTATCATTTATTTTCCTATTTCCATGACTTGGACTCAGACAAATACACGGATCCAATCAACAGACTGATTTGGCACCTAGTGCCTCATCAAATAAATTTGAAGCAAATAGTTACGCCCAATGCTATTAATAAGTTCGAGACCTAGTGTCTCATCAGTTAAGCTGAAATAAATTGGCACCTAGTGCCTGATCTACTTGTAGTTGAAGAATCCCTAAACTCTTCCTATCTTATGGCACGCCATCAATATCTAACTCTACATGAACAGTTAATAGCGTTTTTATTTCATATTTCATTACCAACCAATATCTCTATTCCCATTTGTTTTCAATATGAATGTATTTATTCATCATTCACAACATCGGTAATATTTCAATAAATACTCAATTTTCACATTTATAGAAAGTACACACATTTCACAAATATAATCAATTTCTTTATAATCATCAATTGATTCAAGTCATCTCAAATGATCAATAAATCTTACCTCATAACCTTACCATGAACAAATAAGTCAATATGCATTAATCTATAAGTTAGTTAGAATTATAAAAATATACACTGCAAATTTTGGGCTATTCATCGGTGACTTCATCTTTTCTTTTATTTTTCGAAGAACCTGGGTTGACGTTAGCTACGGATTAAAACAAACATAATAAATTATCAATACATAGCCAATTTCACATTCAATTTCCAATTTATATAACTTTTACATTTTATTCAATTTAGTCCCTAAAATTTAGGCTAACATAACTTTCACATTTAACCTCCAATTTTTATATCGTTTTCACTCTAAACATAATTTAACTTTCTATTTCACATTTCTACCACTAAATTCAAAATTTGTGCATTTTAGTCCCTATTGCACAGCTTTAACAATTCACTTTACAATCTAGTCCTTATCAATTCTAAACTTAAAATTTATCAAAATAACACCTCGAACTCTAAATATTCAATGATTATAATGTAATGATCTAAAAATTAGTGGTAGCAAAAAATTTGATTTTGAGACTTCGTTTATGTAAACTAATGTCATAAATATTTTTAATTAAATATTTACGGAGTTATGTTGTAGGTGAATTGATTTTTTTTTTGGTTAGGTAATTTTATCGAATTAGTGTTTAACTAAGGTACAAGGACTAAATCATAAAATTGGTAAAAGTTCAATTGTTAGAGATTATTATTTAATAATAGAATAAGTACTTAAGTGGTAATTAAACCAAAACATAAAGAATAGTGGGCGACAAGTGGATTGTTTTACTTATTTATGTAAAAAAATGTCAATAAAATAATACTAAAAAATGGGTTTTTAATAAAAAATATTAAAAAAAGAGGAGAATCTTCTTCAACCTGGATTATTTTTTTCGAAAGGGAAGACACTTCAAAAAAATTCTACTTGTTTTACTGGCTACAATTCGATTAGAGAGTGAGAAGAGAATTGTTGCATGCTAAATTTTGAGCTCGTTTAGGAGCTAATTTTCCTTAAGAAACTTGCAAAAAGGGGAAGGAGAAGGCAACGGGAAGAGGGGAAGAGATCTTACTCAAGGTTATGCTCAACTTTGAGTTTCTGTGAGTCTTCTATACTTTTTTCTTTCTTGATTTTTTTGTTACACTTTCATGCTGGTATGAATGTATAAATCCAAGGAAAATTTTGGTGGAATGCATGTTGTAGAGGGAGCTGCTTATGCATATATATTTTTTAAGCAAGCTATTATGTAATAGCCCATTTTTAGTCAAATCAGAATAGTGGTTTTGGGACCACAAATCCAAAGTTGAAATAGTTATTTTATTATCATTTTAATGTCCACAGCATGATATTATGATTGTGTGAAGTTTTTGTTAGGAAATTTTATTGTTTGAGTATTTAATTTGATAAAAAGTACTAAATCGTGTAAAGTGTAAAACTTGTGTTCTAATAGTTAAAGGTGTCAAATAGCTAGAAAGAAAAGGTCCTTAAGGGGTAATTAGCCCAATTATAAAGTGAGTGGACATTCTTGGACATTATTTATGTGATTTTTAATGTTTAATTAAAGGTTATAATAGTAATTAGAAAATTTAAAAGATAAATTAATAAAAAAAGGTTATTTTTTAAGTCATCATCTTCCTAACCGATTATTGAAGAAGAGAAAGCCATTAAAATAGCCTCAAGGTTCAGCTAGCTACCATCTATGCATGTAAGTCCAATTTTGTCCCGTTTTTAATGATTTCTATATTTTTGAGATTGTTACAGCTTAATCTAGCTAGCTCAGGGACTAATTTGTAAAGTTGCTAAAGGTTTAGGATTTTTCATTGATGAATATATGTATGTTTTGGTGTTTGATGATAGAAAATGCATGCTTGTTGTTAGATAAAAAACATTTGTAAAGTTATTTTTGACAAAATTGTCATTTAGGGATTAAATTTTGAAATGTGTAAATTTTGTAGTTAAATTGTGAAATAAATGAAAAATATGGGCTGCAAGGGACCTAATTGAAATTTGGCTAGCATGAGTTTTGGTTGAATTGCTTGAATATGTGATTTTATGAAATAAGGACTAAACTGTAAAAATGTTGAAATGTTAGGGGCAAAAGTGTAAATTTGCCTTAATATGTATTTTAGACTAAATTGAATAGAGTGATAATTAAATAAGCTAAATTTGATATTATTTAGATCAAGAAAGGCAAAATACATATTTAGATCGGGGAAAGAACAAGGTTTTGGATTAATCAATTTATTACGCCGTTTTTGCATTCGATGTAAGTTCATATGTAATAAGCTTAGTTATAATTGTATTTTAAATGCTTTGATATTGCATAAATTGTGAGTACGACTCTACGAACATGTTCGATGACGATTCGGCAAGTGAGAAATCCCAGTTGAACCTTAGGAATAGATTAGGATACAAATGACATGTCATTAGCGGTTATGTGATCTGGGTGCTGGTCCGTACGTCCTACCGGTGGCTAAGTTTTCTAGCATGTGTTCTGGATACTCATCAGCTTGTGTGAGCAGCACCGTGTAGCTTCATCATGACCGTCAGCTTGTGTGAGCAAACTTGTTGATAGCTCTAGTATGAGCATTATTTGTGATACGAGATTGAGATAGCTTTGGCTATATTTGTGGCACTTAGGGTGTGAGATTTCTGAGTATCTAATAGTATTCTGAATGGTTCAATTGGTAAATCAATGATGTGGATGAGTGTGTATTTGATCCAAGAAGGCATAGGTATGTACATAAACTGTAAAAGCATCGAATCAAAGAAACTTGTGAAATGTATAACTAATATTGTGAATGAAAATTGCGGTAGGTTGATGGTCTAAATTGAAATAAGTTATGATATGTTTCAATTGCTTAAATTGTACATATTTAATAAATTAAGTTTATTGCTATACGAACTTACTAAGCTTATAGCTTACTTTATTTATTTTTTGTATTTTATAGTGAAATCAAAGCTAGACCAGATTCGGGAAGCGTCAGAGACTTCATCACACTATCCAACTATCACTTTGGTCCTTTTGAACTTAAGTATTTTTAGTATATGGCATGTATAGGGACTTTGGTCATTTTGGTATATGTGTTGGTAATGAATTTAGTCATTTGAAATGGCTTGTAATTATTAAGTGTTTGGTTTTGTATATAGCCATGTGAGTTGGCTGATTTTGTTGATTTGGTTGTGTATATAAATGTGCAAATGGCTCTTGTTATGTGCTTGATTATGGATATGTGATGCTAGTTGTATTTGGTAATTAAGGGTACTAAATGGTTGAAAATTGAATGTGCTATGTTTATGAGATTAGGCTAAATGATGCATGTTTGAAAGTGATTATATTATTGATTTGAGATTATGAGTTTTTGTAACACCCCTTACCTGTACCTGAGACTAGGACAAGGTACGAGGCATTACAGAACATAAACAGGGTATTTCCGAAAAATACGGATCATAAATTTTCATTCCAAATTAAAATTGATCAAATAAAATCATTTTGTCCTTATCATGGACCTACATGGTCCAAAACACACATTAAAAGTAACCCAGAACTAAACTGAGAACTTAAGAAAATTCCAAGAAACTTTCTAGATTTAAGCCTCACACGCCCCTGTGAAGGCTATGCACATGCCCGTGTGCTTCGGGACACACCCGTGTCCTTTACCCGTGTGGAATTTTTAGAATTTATTTTTAATTTTGAACTTACAGGGGTTTTCACACGGCCGAGCACACGCTCATGCCCCTCGCACGACCCAGACACGCCCGTGTCATCGTCCTTGTCCAAAAACTTGGACATTCTATTTATCACGTCATCATTCATTTAGGGGCGCACGACCAAGGCACACGCCCGTGCGCTAGGCCGTGTCTCTGCCCTTGTGTTTACTATCATGCATACTGACTTAGAAATTTTTGGTTCAGGGGACACTCAGCCATTCAACACGCCCATGGGGTAGATCGTGTCACACATGGCCTAGACATATGCCTGTATGTCTATCCATGTGGACCTTTTTGGAGGCTATTTTGCAAGCTAATGGTCACCCTTAATCACTAATACATTCAAACACACTTTATAACATACTACATGACATATTTGTGCACTCAAACATTCCACACTAATTTCATGCTTTATTAAACTTGTTATCATGACTTCAATTTGTGCATTCATACTTATGGTCATTTTAAGCAATTAGGTCATCACTTATCCTTTAGCACTAGATTTATACTTTACCATACATTCATCGATTAATCACACATCACATCATTATCATGCATGGGTAATTAGATTACAACCCAAATGATCAAGTACGGGCCATATCACATGGCCATTGCAAAATGAATCATCATTCTTATAGGCCTTCAAAATTTGGCCAAATAGCATGACACATATCACAAAATGACCAAGTTTCCTATACATGCCATACTCAAAATAATAATTTCACTATACCAAATATTCTTTAGATTAAGGCATTACTCATAGGCTTAGCATACATACATGTACTCATCGTAAAGTATCCATAACCATGCCTCTTTCATATGTCCTTCTCGAAACTTTCATTACATTCATTACAATACCTGTTGAACATTCGGAATACTATTGGATACACCGAAACCTTGCACATAAGTGCCTCATATACAAACATAACCAAAGGTACCACCAAACATGTAACACAACCAGAATGAACTCGAACCTCTCAACAATCTCAGATGTTACATGAATCACATCACATCCATCATGAACTCGGACCACTCAATGAGCTTAAATGCTTGCATCCATAATGAACTCAGACCTCTCAAAGAGCTCGGATGCCACATATCCCACGAACTCGGACCACTAAACGAGTTCAGACTTTTTAGTTCCTAGTGATATGTCACTTGTATCCTAATCTATTCATATGGTTCAAACGAGATTTTTCCTCACTTGCATATAGTATCTCCATTGTACTTGCTCGTAACATCGTAAATCACCACCATAATAACATTCTTGCTTTCATAACAATCAATAAGCATATAACTCATAATTACAATAAATCATTTATCACATTATATTAAAGCATTTACAACATACTACCATATCACATTATTTGCATATGTACTTACCTTGGTACAAAACGGTGGTAATCGAGCCTAGTCGTCGTATACTTTATTCTTTCTTCGATCAAGTCCCAATTCACATTTTTTATCTATAATGCCAAACTAAACTTATTTATTATTCACATTATTCAATCAGGTCCATAATTTTTAGCCCCTAGGCTCGTAAAATGGAATACAAGCATCTTCTTGATTACCCAAGCTTGGTCGAACCTTTTTTATTGTAACATCCTGATTTTTGGGTTTTTCGCGATTCCTGATATTTTAAGTAATTTTCTAAATATGTGATTATGGAATTCATAATTTGGGTGTGTAAATGGGCTTATGGAAGGCTTATGAGTTAGCCAAAACCCGGTTGAATTTTTTTAAATTTTGGACTTAGGAGTTAGGGGTTCTGGCTAGGTGCCCTTATATTAAGTTGTGGGTAAAGTGTATCACAAAAAGAGCTTTGGTAGAGTGGCAAGGGTGACGCCACTAAGCTCCTAAAAAGGTGGCGTGTGGAGCATAAGGGAAAACCTGGGATCGATTCCCTGTGTTGGCAAATAAGAGTATTTATTTTTATGTGCAGGAAGGGTAAGTGTTGGAACCTAAGTGGATTCTGTAAGAGGAGAGTTGGATCAAGTCAAACGCATGGATTAAGGAGGGATAAGGGGAGAGATTTTAGGGATCTGAGAGAAGGATAGAGCTTAGCCGTTTGGAAGGGGTTAGAGAGGGGAATTCGGCAGAAGGGTATTAGGTTAGTAATTTCGGCATTGGGGTCTTAGCTGTGCCGTTTTCTCCTTTGTTTTAGCTTTTTTCTCTTCTTTTTCTTCCCTAGCCTAATCTACCATCTTTCCTCTCATCTTTTCTCCCGTTTCTTTTTCAAAAACCAGCCCATTACTTTCCTCCACTCATTTATTATTTCTTTCCCTTATCTCTACTTCTGCCGAAGTACTGCAAAAAGCCGAAATCAGTGAAGATAGTGGGTGCCGATTCTTTGTGACCAGCAACCTTTTCTTTCCTTTTCAATTGTTGGCATTCAATTCCTTTACCTTTTAGGCATCCGGATTCAAGAGGAGAGAGACTGTGGTAAGTGTTCAAACTCTAAACAATTCCTAGTGTAACTTTGGCCAAAAGCCGAAACCCCTCTAGTTTAGGGGGGTGGCCGAATGTGGGTATAGGCCTTATGGGGTCTTCTTTTAATATTTTTGTGGTTTATTTAGTGGAGGAGCAGCAAGGTGTAGTGTCGACTTGGAGTAGCTTGGATCACCGGAGTAGCTAGACCTAGTCATCAATCGCGAAAAAGGTAAGATTCCTAAGGCCATTATGGATGGTGGCCGAATGTGTAAGTATTAGTATTAGATGATTTTTGGTTTGGTTCAATTATGGGAACCTGATTATTAATGATGGATTATAGGAGAAATCGTGTAGGAGATCTCGTCGGGGAATATCGCCAAACAGGTGTGTAACGAACCCTTTTTCATAGCTTAAAGCGATAAAATGCCGAAAAGCCGAAATGCCGAAATTCTGGCATTTTGAGGACTTGTGAGCAAGCGAACGCTCACTAGTTAGTTAGAATCGATGAGATGATGATCGGTAACAATGGAAACGGTAAGGACGTGTTTTTGGCGTTCACGGTAAGTTGGGCCTCGAGGGGCTGAAATAAGGCCCAATAGGCTTTCGGGCCCATTTGGGTAAAATTGGTAGAAAACAGAAATATGTTAAATTGCATGTTAAGACTGTTAATACTGTTATGGATATAGGCTAAATGGGCCTAGATGACAAAATCAGCTGAGTAGGGCCCATTAGGGGTTTTTGGCCCAATAACTCGTTTTCGCTAAAAATGGGCCAGAATCACTGTATGCACCCATGAATTGTTTGTAACCGTTAATGAACATGGAAACCCTAATTTTTGGTAAAATTACAAGATTACCCTTATAATATGAAAATGACCGTTTTGCCCCTAGGTAAAAATGACCATTATACCCCTAGGGTTTATATATGAACTTAATGCATGGGATTTTGATAAACATGATATGTATGATATGCACATGATATGTATGATATGCAGATGACATGTATGATATGCACATGATATGTATGATATGCACACGAGATGTTCATAAATGCATTGGGTTGGGTTTTATATGGATGGAGGAAGTGCAAAAGGGCTTATGCCCCAATTATTAAAAGGGCTTATGCCCCAGTTATTAAAAGGGCTTATGCCCCAGTTATTAAAAGGGCTTATGCCCCAATTATTAAAGGGCTTATGCCCCAGTTATTAAAAAAGGGCTTTGCCCCAGTTATTAAAAGAGGCTAGGCCTCCAGTTATATGATAAAGCAGCTATGCTGCCAGTGGAGAGTTATGGCGGGGTGGGTCGAGTTAATCCCTACATGGTGTGTTGGTTGGTACGGGTGGAGAGTAGCGGATGATGGGTTGAGTAGCCTCCCCAAATGGGTTGCATTCTTTCATTGACATTACATGTGACATAAAAATGGGCCTTTGGGCCGTACCGTTTACCGTAAAGGCTTCGGCCCAGTAATATGAAATATGAAAAGGCTTCGGCCCAGTGTTATGAATTATGAAATATGAAAAGGGCTATGGCCCAGTACATGTTTGAGATTGGTTTTGGGCTTAGACCCAACAGGCTGTTATTGTTTTGGGTTCTGAAAGGGGCTTGTTGCACACTAAGTTTCCAAACTCACCCCCTTTCCTTAGCCTTGCAGGTGAGCCTTGATGTGGGGACTTGGGCCGGAGGGGATTCAGAGTAGCCACGGTGATTGTCTTTGGACTTTTAAATAAGCGTTGGTTTTCACTAGAATCCCTTTAATTATTATTGATTTTTGGGTTGTAATAAGGCCATTTTAACTTTCCTTTTATTTCTTTTCGGGATTATTTTATTTTAAATAACTTCAAACCTAGTTAATAATTGTTCAAATGGGCTAGACTTAGGACGTGTTTTCAAAGCGATACTTATTTTCAAAATATCTCAACACCACGATTAATCGATTTATCAAAGACGTCCACTTAAACAAATTTAAACTCGATATAACAAAATGTGGCTATGGTTGTGGGCATGTCTAGGATTGGATCCAATCAAAGAGCTTGGTACTTAAGCAGCCTTCATGGCTCACCTCCTCTGTCTCAGATACCTACCTGGTGCCCAGCTTCCATACACTTTGTTAACTCAACAAAATATATGGTTTTTAAAACACTAAAATGGAACGTGGGTTTTCAACTCCAACGTGGCACGTCAGATTCGGCCATAACGTCTGGGTCGGGTTTGGGGTGTTACATTTAGTGGTATCAGAGCTAAGTTGCAACAACTCGGCTGTGGATCGGGTCCAAAAATGTTTTTGAAAACTTAGGCCTAAAAAGGGTATTTTTGAAAATGGTTTTTTTTGAGATGTTTTGCGGGGAATATATGTTAAAAAGGTACAAGTTTTTCTGTTTTAAATCAAGAGTTCAAAATAAAGGGAGTTTTCAAATCAAAGTTTTTAAATTTCTAGTTTTGGTGATTAAAAACATGGTTTTTCAAGTTCAAGATTGAAGAAAGAAGTGGCGCACTGAATCCCCAGCACCAAGTCTGTAAGTTTATTTTCTTTATGATATATGATATGATATTATGAATAGTATTGAGACCCTACTATGGTACTTTAGCTAGGGTAGAGCTGTAAACGGTAGGAATGAGACCGTAGCTAGGCTACGATGATACGAAAATAATCCTTGAACTGCTATATCTCCATAAGACATTTTCTTAATAAACAGTGGAACGTTATACTAATTTCATAAAACTCGTAAATAGAAAATTTGATATGAGTACAAGAGGAGCTCGTGGACGAGGCCGCGGACGTGGTCGCGGAAGGGTGCAAGCTGAGTCTTCATCCTCAGGGCATAGGCCAGCTGAGGAGACATTTGTACCACAAGCAACGGAGACTGGGTCTTATGATCGGGCTGCGGGGGATGATGCTTTGTCCCAAGCCATGTTAAGGGTTTTAGAAAGAGTGGCTGGAGCTAGTACTGGGACAGTGAATAGGGGGTCTATATCGTAGCGACTCCGGGCCAACGGAGCAGAAGTATTTAGGGGTGTATCTGGAGTAGCCCCAAATGTGGCAGAATATTGGCTGGAGGCAACAGAACGGATCATGGACGATCTAGACTGCTCAGTGGAGCAAAAGCTGAAAGGAGCTGTGTCGCTGCTACGGGACGAGGCATATCGTTGGTGGATCACCGTAAGGGAGAATACCCCAATTGAGCAAGTAACCTGGGAATTGTTCAAAACTGCTTTTAAAGGGTGGTATGTTGGAGCAAGCTATGTGGATGCTCGTCGGAAGGAATTCTTGAATCTGACTCAAGGTGATAAGACTGTAGCAGAGTATGAGGCAGAATTTTTTAGGCTGAGTCGATATGCTAGTGGCATAGTGGCAATTGAATATGAGCGCAGTGTCCGATTTGAGGATGGTCTCCGCGATGAGCTTAGGATATTGATAGCTCCACAGAGGGAGCGTGGTTTTCCTGCATTGGTAGAAAAGGCAAAAATAGCCGAGGAGGTGAAGATGATGAGCGACAAAATCGTGAGAAGGATCGACCCAGATTCAAGAGGGATTTTAGAACCTTAAGTGCCGCGAATCGAAATGTTAAAAGAGCAAGGATGGAGGAACCAGTTCGAGCAGTTCCAGTAAATACTTATAGACCGCAGGCTTGCAGGGACTGTGATAAGGTGCCTATGGAAGAGTGCTGGAAACGAACTAGAGCATGTTTTCAATGTGGGTCTAAGGAGCATAAGTTCAGAGAGTGTCCTCGGAGGACAGCTCAGGAGCTAGCGGCAGAGCAAAGGGATGTCCAACCACGGCGAGGAGGACCACCACCACAGAGGGGTCGTGGGCAAGGTAGAGGTGGCAATGGTAATGGACGAGGACGTGGGGCACCTGGCAGAGGTGCTGGACACGCTGAAGCTCGACAACCGGTGTTGGTTTATGCTGCACGACGTCGTGAGGAGGGTGACGCTCCTGATGTTATAACTGGTACGTTCTTCATTCATAGCATGCCTTACACTGCTTTGATTGAGATGGGTTCCACTCACTCGTATGTTTCTTGTGATGTATCTGGGGCTTTGGAGGTGCTTCCTGAGGAGACTGTGAGTGGGGTATCAGTGATAAGCCCATTGGGACATTCGGTTAAGGTAGATAAAATTTTTAGGGCAGTACCGTTAGTGACACAAGATAAAATCTTTGAAGGAGATTTGATGGAGCTGCCATTTTGGGATTTTGATCTTATCTTGGGAATAGACTGGTTAACTAAGCACAAGGCGACGTTGGATTGTGCTGCAAAGAGGATGGTACTAAGAACTGCCGAAGATGAGGAGATAATGGTCATAGGGGAGCGAAGGGATTATTTATCCAATGTTGTTTTGGCGTTAAGAGCTGAGAAGTTGATTCGGAAAGGTTGTGAGGCGTACTTGGCCCTTGTAAGTCAAGCGGGACTTGAGGAGATAACGGTAGAGTCGGTTAGGACTATTAAAGAATTTCAGGATGTATTCCCAGATGAACTTCCTGGATTACCCCCGAACAGAGAAGTTGAGTTTGGAATCGACTTACTACCTGGAACAGCTCCTGTGTCCATTGCGCCATATCGGATGGCACCAAAGGAGTTGGTAGAATTGAAAGCTTAGATTCAAGAGCTGTTCGATAGAGGGTTTATAAGACCAAGTGTTTCTCCGTGGGGTGCACCGGTACTATTCGTAAAGAAGAAAGATGGGACTATGCGAATGTGTATTGACTATCGGCAGTTGAATAAGCTGGCTATCAAGAACAAGTATCCGTTACCAAGAATCGATGATCTGTTCGACCAATTAAAAGGAGCCTCGGTGTTTTCTAAGATCGACCTTCGGTCGGGATATCATCAATTAAGAGTTAAAGAGGGAGATATTTATAAGACGGCATTCAGGACTCGATATGGTCATTACGAATTTCTGGTAATGCCTTTTGGGTTGACTAATGCACCGGCAACATTCATGGATTTGATGAATCGGGTATTCCAGCCATACTTGGATCGGTTCGTGGTCATTTTTATTGACGATATCTTGGTGTATTCAGAAACGGAAGAGAAGCATGATAAGCATCTTCGTGTAGTGCTGCAATTGTTAAGGGAGAAGCAACTTTATGCAAAGTTTAGTAAGTGCGAGTTTTGGCTGAAGGAAGTTACCTTCTTGGGGCATGTTGTGTCTGCCGAGGGGATCAAGGTGGACCCTCGAAAGATTGAAGCAATTTTGGAATGGAAGCCACCGAAGTCGGTAATAGAGATTCGAAGTTTTCTGGGGTTGGCAGGTTATTATCGGAGATTCGTGGAAGGATTTTCTGTGTTGGCAGCACCATTAACGAAACTTATAAGGAAGGGAGCACCTTTTGTTTGGACAAATAAGCAGCAAGAGGCTTTTGAGAAGTTAAAGAAGGTTTTGACGGAAGCGCCAGTTTTGATTCAGCCAGAGTCTGGTAAGGATTTCACTGTGTACAACGATGCGTCACATGTAGGTTTGGGCTGCGTGTTGATGCAAGAGGGTAAAGTGGTCGCTTATGCTTCACGACAGCTTATGCCGCACGAGGTGAACTACCCTACGCATGACTTGGAATTGGCAGCGGTAATCTTTGCACTTAAGATATGGATGCATTACCTGTATGGAGATAAATGCATCATCTATACGGATCACAAGAGTCTTAAGTACTTGCTGACTCAAAAGGAGCTAAATCTTAGGCAGCGGAGGTGGATAGAGTTGTTAAAGGACTATGACTGTTCAATTGAGTACCATCCAGGGAAAGCGAATGTCGTGGCTGATGCGCTAAGTCAAAGGGCTGTGGCAGAATTAAAGGCGATGTTTGCTCGTCTAAGTTTGTATGACGACGGAAGATTATTGGCGGAGTTGCAAGTAAGACCGACTTGGGTAGAACAGATTAAGAAGCAACAGTTGGAGGACGAGTCGTTGGTTTCTCGGTTTCAGCAAGTTGAGAAGGGGGAGAATCCTGACTTTGGGTTAAATAGTGAGGGAGTTCTTTGTTTTCGAGGAAGAATTTGTATGCCGAAAGACTCCGACTTGAGATTGATGATTTTGAAAGAGGCACATAATGGACCTTGTGCTATGCATCCAGGAGGGAGTAACTTGTATCGAGACTTGCGAGAGCAATTGGTGGCCTGGGCTTAAGCGAGAAGTGACCGAATTTGTAGGGAGATGTTTGACATGTCAACAAGTGAAGGCCGAGCATCAACTGCCTTCGGGATTGTTACAACCGGTAAAGATACCACTTTGGAAGTGGGAAAGGGTAACTATGGACTTTGTGAGTAGGTTGCCGTTGACAGCTTCTAAGAAGGATTCAGTTTGGGTGATTGTGGACAGACTCACGAAATCTGCTCATTTCATACCTGTCTGAACCGATTACTCACTTCAGAAGTTGGCCAGATTGTATGTGGCGGAAATAGTACGGTTGCATGGTGTGCCAGTATCGATAATTTCAGACCGAGACCCAAGGTTTATATCTCAGTTTTGGCAGAAGTTGCATGAGGCATTGGGAACGCGATTGGATTTCAGTACGGCTTTTCACCCTCAGTTGGATGGGCAGTCAGAGAGGGTTATTCAGATTTTAAAGGATATGTTGAGGGGTTGTGCTATTGAGTTTAGAGGTAGCTGGGAGGACCATTTGCCATTAGCGGAGTTCACGTATAACAACAGTTACCAAGCAAGTATTCAGATGGCTCCATATGAGGCACTATATGGGCGAAGGTGTAGTTCTCCTACTTGTTGGGCAGAATTGGGGGAAAGGCAAATACTTGGACCAGAGTTGGTAGCAGATACTGAAGACAAGATTAAGGTGATCAGGAAGCGGTTAAAAGAGGCGGCGGATCGACAAAAGTCTTATGACGATCTGAAGTGTAAGGATATTGAATATGCAGTAGGGGACATGGTCTTTTTGAAAGTTTCGCCTTGGAAGAAGATTTTGAGATTTTGTAAGAAGGGTAAATTGAGCCCACGGTTTATTGGGCCTTACCGAATCATTAAGCGGATAAGGCCGGTGGCTTATCAGCTAGAGTTACCTTCAGAATTGGATCGCATTCATGATGTCTTCCATGTGTCCATGCTAAGGTGATATCGTTCTGACCCAACTCATATCGTGCCAGTTGCCGAAATTGAGGTACAGTCGGATTTGACCTTTGAAGAGGAACCTGTGCAAATACTTGATCGTGATGTCAAGGTGTTGAGAAGGAGGTCAGTCCCGTTAGTGAAGGTACTTTGGAGGAACCATGGCAAGGAAGAAGCTACTTGGGAGACCGAAAAGGCAATGCGTCAGCAGTACCCTCAACTGTTTGGATCAGGTAAATTTCGAGGCCGAAATTTCTTTAAGGAGGGAAGAGTTGTAGCGTCCTGAATTTCGGGTTTTTCGCGATTCCTGATATTTTAAGTAATTTTCTAAAATTTGGTATGTGATTATGGACTTTATAATTTGGGTGTGTAAATGGGCTTATGGAAGGGTTATGAGTTAGCCAAAACCCGGTTGAATTTTTTTAAATTTTGGACTTAGGAGTTAGGGGTTCTGGCTAGGTGCCCTTATATTAAGTTGTGGGTAAAGTGTATCACAAAAAGAGCTTTGGTAGAGTGGCAATGGTGACGCCACTAAGCTCCTAAAAAGGTGGCGTGTGGAGCATAAGGTAAGACCTGGGATCGATTCCCTGTGTTGGCAAATAAGAGTATTTATTTTTATGTGCAGGAAGGGTAAGTGTTGGAACCTAAGTGGATTCTGTAAGAGGAGAGTTGGATCAAGTCAAACGCATGGATTAAGGAGGGATAAGGGGAGAGATTTCAGGGATTTGAGAGAAGGATAGATCTTAGCCGTTTGGAAGGGGTTAGAGAGGGGAATTCGGCAGAAAGGTATTAGGTTAGTAATTTCGGCATTGGGGTCTTAGCTGTGCCATTTTCTCCTTTGTTTTAGTTTTTTTTCTCTTCTTTTTCTTCCCTAGCCGAATCTACCATATTTCCTCTCATCTTTTCTGCCGTTTCTTTTTCAAAAACCATCCCATTACTTTCCTCCACTCATTTATTATTTCTTTCCCTTATTTCTACTTCTGCCGAAGTACCGCAAAAAGCCGAAATCAGTGAAGATAGGGGGTGCCGATTCTTTGTGACTAGCAACCTTTTCTTTCCTTTTCAATTGTTGGTGTTCAATTCCTTTACCTTTTAGGCATCCAGATTCAAGAGGAGAGAGACTGTGGTAAGTGTTCAAACTCTAAACAATTCCTAGTGTAACTTTGGCCAAAAGCCGAAACCCCTCTAGTTTAGGGGGGGTGGCCGAATGTGGGTATAGGTCTTATGGGGTCTTCTTTTAATATTTTTGTGGTTTATTTAGTGGAGGAGCAGCAAGGTGTAGTGTCGACTTGGAGTAGCTTGGATCACCGGAGTAGCTAGACCTAGTCATCAATCGCGACAAAGGTAAGATTCCTAAGGCCATTATGGATGGTGGCCGAATGTGTAAGTATTAGTATTAGATGATTTTTGGTTCGGTTCAATTATGGGAAGCTGATTATTAATGATGGATTATAGGAGAAATTGTGCGTCGAGGAATATCGCCAAACAGGTGTGTAACGAACCCTTTTTCATAGCTTAAAGCGATAAAATGTCGAAAAGCCGAAATGCTGAAATTCTGGCATTTCGAGGACTTGTGAGCAAGCGAACTCTCACTAGTTAGTTAGAATCGATGAGATGATGATCGGGAACAATGGAAACGGTAAGGACGTGTTTTTGGCGTTCACGGTAAGTTGGGCCTCGAGGGGCTGAAATAGGGCCCAATAGGCTTTCCGGCCCATTTGGGTAAAATTGGTAAAAAACGGAAATATGTTAAATTGCATGTTAAGACTGTTAATACTGTTATGGATATAGGCTAAATGGGCCTAGATGACAAAATCAGCTGAGTAGGGCCCATTAGGGGTTTTTCGCCCAATAATTCGTTTTCGCTAAAAATGGGCCAGAATCACTGTATGCACCCATGAATTGTTTGTAACCGTTAATGAACATAGAAACCCTAATTTTTGGTAAAATTACAAGATTACCCTTATAATATGAAAATGACCGTTTTTCCCCTAGGTAAAAATGACCATTATACCCCTAGGGTTTAAATATGAACTTAATGCATGGGATTTTGATAAACATGATATGTATGATATGCACATGATATGTATGATATGCAGATGACATGTATGATATGCACATGATATGTATGATATGCACACGAGATGTTCATAAATGCATTGGGTTGGGTTTTATATGGATGGAGGAAGTGCAAAAGGGCTTATGCCCCAATTATTAAAAGGGCTTATGCCCCAGTTATTAAAAGGGCTTATGCCCCAGTTATTAAAAGGGCTTATGCCCCAGTTATTAAAAAAGGGCTTTACCCCAGTTATTAAAAGAGGCTAGGCCTCCAGTTATATGATAAAGCAGCTATGCTGCCAGTGGAGAGTTATGGCGGGGTGGGTCGATTTAATCCCCACATGGTGTGTTGGTTGGTACGGGTGGAGAGTAGCGGATGGTGGGTTGAGTAGCCTCCCCAAATGGGTTGCATTCTTTCATTGACATTACATGTGACATAAAAATGGGCCTTTGGGCCGTATCGTTTACCGTAAAGGCTTCAGCCCAGTAATATGAAATATGAAAGGGATTCGGCCCAGTGTTATGAATTATGAAATATGAAAAGGGCTATGGCCCAGTACATGTTTGAGATTGGTTTTGGGCTTAGACCCAACTGGCTGTTATTGTTTTGGGCTCTGAAAGGGGCTTGTTGCACACTGAGTTTCCAAACTCACCCCCTTTCCTTAACCTTGCAGGTGAGCCTTGATGTGGGGACTTGGGCCGGAGGGGATTCAGAGTAGCCACGGTGATTGTCTTTGGACTTTTAAATAAGCGTTGGTTTTCATTAGAATCCCTTTAATTATTATTGTTTTTTGGGTTATAATAAGGCCATTTTAACTTTCCTTTTATTTCTTTTCGGGATTATTTTATTTTAAATAACTTCAAACCTAGTCAATAATTGTTCAAATGGCTAGACTTAGGACGTGTTTTCAAAGCGATACTTATTTTCAAAATATCTCAACACCACGATTAATCGATTTATCAAAGACGTCCACTTAAACAAATTTAAACTCGATATAACAAAATGTGGCTATGGTTGTGGGCATGTTTAGGATTGGATCCAATCAAAGAGCTTGGTACTTAAGCAGCCTTCATGGCTCACCTCCTCTGTCTCGGATACCTACCTGGTGCCCAGCTTCCATACACTTTGTTAACTCAACAAAATATATGGTTTTTAAAACACTAAAATGGAACGTGGGTTTTCAACTCCAACGTGGCACGTTAGATTCGGCCATAACGTCTTGGCCGAGTTTGGGGTGTTACATCTATGCTCATATCAGCCCATATTTTCTTTTATTTCACATTATTACTACTCAATTTTTCACTTTTACAAACAAGTCCTTTGTTTAGGTGTTTTCACTAAAAATCACCTAATAAAATATGTTCATCATGCATTAAACATTCATATTCTTCCATTAATCATCAAAATACAAGCATGTCATGCATGGTTCAATTTTCATACATGAACCCTAGCTCAGAATATAGCTAGAAATGGGTAGACCATGTGATCGGGACTTCAAAAATATAAAAAATATTAAAAATGGGGCTAGGGAACACTTACTATTGAGCTTGGAAATGTTGAATAAAACCCTAGCTATGCTGTTTTATGACTTTCAGCGGCCAAGGAGGAAGATGGACACATTTTTGCTTTGTTTTCCCTTTTTATTCTTTTAATTACCTAATGACCAAAATGCCCTTAGGGTTTCTCTTTCCAATTTTTTTCCTATGCATGTCCATTTTTGTCCAAAATTATCGAAATTGGTAAAATTGCTAATTAGAACCCCCTAATTCATAATCTAAAGCAATTTCATGCTAAAAGCTTCTAAAATACAGGTTTTTCACTTTATTCAATTTGGTCCCTAAAATGAAATTGAACATTTTATGCTTAGAAATTCTTCATGAAACTTTCACACAAGCATGCATTCATAACATAAACCTCATACGAATCTTATAATAATTATTTTTATCTCAGATTTGTGGTCTCAAAACCACTATTTTGATTAGGTCCTAATTCGTGTTGTTACAATTTTGTTATAAATGGAATGGCCTAATTTGTGACTTGTGTGTATTATGGACGATGGTATAGAACTAGCACGAATTAGGCTTGATAGAACTAACATGAATTAGGCTTGATTTAGTTGTTTGAATACCTTTATATGCCATGTTTATGCGCCAATTGGGTTGGTTTAGGTTTGTGCAAATTTGGGTGGCAAGCTGGCTTTGTAAATAGCCTATTTTTGTCCACACCGGTGTGTGTCTCAGTCGTGTGTGACACTAGGTTAGGTTACATGGCCGTGTGTCCCTTGGTGTTGAATTAGAAATCAAGTCAATATGCTCTACACGGCCTAGCACACGGCCTGGCACACAAGCGTGTGTGGCCATTTCTTAGGGCACACAGGCTAGCCACACGTACGTGTGTTGGCCGTGTGACCAAGTTTGAGAGTGACATGGGGTAGAACACGGGCTGGGACACGGCCATGTGATTCCATTTCAAATGTCCACACGGCCTGTGACACAGGCGTGTCTTTGACCTTGTGAGAGACAAGGTCGGGCCACACAGGTGTGTGTCCCCTGTAGTTTGAAAAATTTTCTAAGTTTTGTAAAAATTTCCTGAGTTGATGGTTTAGTCCCGAACCTCCCCGAATGCAGTTTAAAGCCTTGTAGGATCGTATTAGGGATAATGTCTTTGTTGTTGAATGATGATTACATGAAGTTGAAAAATATATGAGAAGTGTATGTTTAATTATGTTATAAGTTTAGTAATGCTCCGTAACCCTATTTCAGCGTTGAATACGGGTAAGGGGTGTTACATATTAAATTTCTTCGCCAAAAAAAGGTGGTTCAGTTGTTGGTGATCTATGCTATCCAAAGTTTTTTTTATGAATGTTGTTCAATTGAGCATAAATAAATGAGGTCTAAATAATGGGAATTAAGTGGTTTAAATGTCAGTTTATGATGTCCAAAAAGGATGTTAATTTATGATGTCTAGAATTTGCTAATTAAGGTCCTTAAATGCAACCATATAGAAAGTTTGTAGGCTGTAATTTGGGATGGTTAAATAATGCCATTCATGATGTTGGGAGTTAAAGATTGAAGGTGTCCAAAGGCTATAACTTTAGTTTGTCGAAATGAGCTTGAAATTTTTTTAATACACGACATTATGAGTGTTTATTGTTGTCCAGAGCAAGATAAAAATTAATTGTAAAATTGTTGATTAATGCTCTTTTTGGTGGATTCATTATTACTATCCATGTAAGAGTAATTAAATATTGGTGCCTATTTAAATGTAATGTTGTACTTGTTTACAATACTGATCAATTTAAGAAGAAATTAAAACTGCTTGGCAAGTAAAAAGTTTAATTATGTTAGCTATTTTTTTGTTGCCCGAGGCAAGCCTTGTGTATGTGAGAATTGAAGTAAATTTATTAAAACTTCCCAAACTAATGAAAGAGGATCGAATTTGAAGAAGAAGTGAAAATTGTGGAGAATTGAATATGTTTAAATTTATGGAGTAGTTGAACTGTTCAGGTTGAAATATGGAGAAATTATTGGAGGTTAAAGGCTAAATTTGGCCACTATCTGAATTCTAGACTTCAATATTAATTTCCATGTTTAAAGACTTGTAAACTTACTAGAAATTTGAAGTGTTAGATGTTGTATATTATGTTGTTAAGTGCTGAAATTTGAGACATTTATATGCTTCAAATTATGAGGTTCAGAAGTTGGAAATTGAGGTAATTAGATGCTGCAATTTACCATGTCTAAGAGCTGAAATTTGATGTGCTAATTATATGATGTAACTATTAATGCCTTAGGTTGAAATTAAAAAACAAAAATGTAATAGCTACAATTATGATGTTCTGATGTTGTAATTAGACAAATATTAATGTCGTAAACTAAAATTAAAGAGGTAGTAGCTATAATTAAGATGTTATGCTGTTGCATCTAGATTAAAATGTAAGTAATTATGTTGTCTTAAACATTACTTGAAGGGGATTAATATCGTTTATTAAACTATGTTTACAATGAAATTATGATATCTTAACGCGACAAGTTGAAAGGAGTTTATAGTTGTAATTTATTATGCTTTGGTGCTATAATTAGAAATGTATAACTTTGGGTTTGATATTGATTATGTTTTGTTACTGTGTAAATTGAGTTTAATTGCATGTCCAAAGTTGGATAATTCCATGTAATTTGGTTGGACTAATATTTATACCTTAATTAAGTTTAAATTTATGTCCCAACCTAGTAAATTTCATTTTATATGGTTAGAATTAATATTTGCTATAATCGAAGTTTAGCTGTGATCCAAAATTGGACAATCCAAGGGCTGGAGTTTTTCATGTTATTCAATGGTGGCGAAGTACAATGTAACGACCTAGATTTCTCAAAAAGAAAGGAAAGACAAAACTATGGACGAATGGTTCGGAATGTATGTTTTGTGTTCTAAATTGGAATTACTTCGTTTGCTGTATTTATGAGTTGTATTGCATGGTAAGATCTTAAGGAAAGCTGAAAATGATTACGGAATGGTTACTTACGATGAGGACTAAATTGAATAATTGTGGAAATATTGTATATTGATATAAGTATGAAATATGATCTTTTCTGAAATGTGGGATATTTTTACATATATGTATTGATGGATAATAGATTAATTAATGGTATTAATTTGGAAAATAAAGGAGATTGAAATAGGGATGAATAAAAGATATCGTAATTAAATCTAAAAATACGAATCTATTATGTAATGATTAAATTATTTTAATTGTAATATAAAGAGATGTATATGGTAAAAATATAACATATTGATCTATAAGAAGTAAATCAAATCGTATTCTTAGTTGATGTATTCTAACATGTAACTTTCCATACTAAATTGTATTTATTCATGTTGTTAAGTTAGGCATACGTAATTTATATTTTAGTTAAATATTAGATATAGAAATATCACTGAGTTATACTTAATGTATGGTTTTGTTTCCCGTGCACATGTTAGGTACTTAGCGATTTGATTATCGATTTAGCATCCAGCAAAAATCCCAAACTCAAGTATTGAGGTGATTTTGTTTTTGTCTGTTTTTGGCTCGGCATGTACCTAGGATGTCAAATGGTTATATTACGAATTGTGAGTATTTCGTTAGCATTTTGGAAATCATGAATATAAATGTAAATGTATGTGTTGGGGATAATGTTATTATTATGTTGTTAGGCAACTTGGTTTATAAGCTTGATGATTTAATATTTGAGAAAATGGTATGCTATGGAATATGTTTTTGTATATTCTTTTATGCACTTGAATGCTTAATAGGTTGGTTTGAAATTTTTGTAAGCTCAATAAAATCTCGAAATTAATGAATTGCATGTTGTATTTGATTATATATGAATAAATAAATATTTAATTGATATTTGGACTATGAAATGAAATCGAATGTTTTGTAATTGTTTGTAGCACCTTATAGTTTGGGTTCGACAATCAGACTGAGTATTGGGTGTTACATGTAACATCTTAAATCTTTAACAGTTCCAAAAATTAATTATGGCATGGGTCAACTAGTTCAGAGTACCGGGATTCCAAAAACATAAAAATTACAAGAAAATGACTAAATTGAACTAACCAAATTGTGCTTTGAATATTAAATCCCTAGGCCCGACATTCTCCCAGTTGTCTCTTTTTGCTTTCGAATTGAGAAGGAAATGAAGAGAATTTTAATTTATCTTTCAATCCACTTGGTTGTTTTATTAATCTTTGTTTATTTCTTTTATTTTAATTAACATATATTTTTTTATCAAATTCTTTTTAGTTTAGTTAAGCTATCGTCCACTATTATCAGACCATTGGTCTATTTGCTTCAAAAGTCACTTAATCATGTTCTACCTTATAATTTAATATTAAATCACATTTTTATCATTTATGCGATTTAGTCCTTATACTCTAATTAAACAATATTTCGACGAAATATTTAATAAAAATATTTATTAACTCAAAAAAGAAGTTGTTGAATAATAATGAATTGATTGAATTGTGTAAAATGTAAAGGCCTTTGTAACGCCCCAATTTTTTTTTTTTGTTTTTGCGAATGTGTGACACAAGTGTGTTTCTGCTTCAGTGGTTAAGTGTCTTAGGGTGTGTGTGGTAGGTCCCAAGTTCAAGCCAGGACTTGGGCAAATTTTGGTAATTTTTATGAATAAAACCCTATCTTTGGCCAGAAGGCTATTAGGTAATTGTTGGTAAGTTATATCAGAATGGGCCTACTGGTCTGGTGGATAAGTGGAGTGTTGGTGTGAAGGAGGTCTTGTTTCGAGTCTGTGCATGAGCAGTATTTTTGCTATTTGTGCCGTGTAGGAGTTTGAAGGGAAGTAAAATACTGTAGTGTCGAGTTTGATGTGTAGTGGGAGTTGTAGGAGAAAAATAAGGGATTTCGGGGTGGTCAGTTATGTTAGATCATTCTGATGTATTTTCTAAAATTCTGCCTCCTCTTCCTCTTCCAAAATTCTGACATCGAATTTCCCATTCACCCTCTTCTCTTTTAGTTCTCATTTTTCTTTTATTCTTCTATATTGAAATCCTGCTGCAATTTTACCTTCCAATTCTAGTTTTCTAGTTCTTCATTTTTTCTTCCTCTACGAGTTGGTGAGTTTCAGTAAGTGTATTAGCAGAAGCTATTTTGATTTAGGGTATTGATTGATGGGTCTCATTTTAATTTTGGAAAAGGTTAAAGGGCTGGAGCTTTTGATCAGCGTTGAAGCGGTGTAGAAACGCTGTTACTCAGTTGAAGGTAAGGTTTTTAAAAGCGTTGGGTTTAGCATCTCAATAAAGTTTCATTTAAGTTTCTCTTTAACATTGATTCTTGAAATTCGAATATCGATTTATAGGTTCTGGAGTGATCCAACTTGCTTTAGATTTGAACCAATACTAGGTGTGTACCTAGAAACGCAAAAAATAGGGTTTCGACAATAGCTAAAAACCCCACTGTAGGTACCACACGGGCGTTTGGTTGCTTATGTGGTTCTCCGTGTGACCCAGCACAGGCATGCGTCCAACGAGGCCAGGCCGTGTGTACATGACATGGTAGTGTGCTGGCCAAGCAAGTTGAGTGTGACACACAGGCTGGATTGATTTGGGATTTGTGGGCCACACAGGCATGTGGGCCCACACAGGTAAACCACATGAGCATGTAGGATTTTGGGTAAACACGGCCAAGGAAAATTTGGGCCGTGTGGGCCACACGGGCGTGTGGGCCCACATAGGCAGGCCACATGGGCGTGTGAGGCCATTTTCACTAAATTGATTACTAAGGTTGCACGGGTTGCCCAAGTCGACTATGAATCTACTGTAGGGTCGGTAAGCATCACTTAGACCCCTAATTATGTGAATTAACTATTTGATTTATGTATATTGAGCATGATGATAGTATGCATGTAGACTGAATTGGTTATATGAACTGATATCATGAGATAGCATGTCATGATTTGTATGTTGCATTGCATGGGGTTGGGTCGATTATATTTGGAGGAAGTGTACTAAAAGGCTCTTAAGCCTAATATGCTAGTAGCTCAGCTGCAAATTACTGATTTTTGCCGCATTCGGTACTACTTGGAATGTAAGGATGGGTGGGTTGCTTTAATCCCCAAATGGAGTGTAGGGTTAGACAGAGATGGTGTGTAGAGGTTGGTTAGGTAGGAGTTTGTTACTGAATACTGTGTGACTACTACTGGTAATGTGACGGGCTAAGGCTCTACAGCATACTTAATACTATACTGAGATAGGCTAAGGCCCAAACTGTTACTGATACTGGAAAGGGCATAGGCCCAAGACTATTTTGGTTGTGCACTATGCATTGTTATTGTTTGTTTTTGAGGGATTACGCATTGGGTTTACGTTAACTCACCCTTTTGTTTAATGTGCACAGGTAATCCCCAGACCTAGATGGATTGATGCGGCGGAGGACTCAGCAATAACCACGATTTTTTACTTTCATGGTTTTTATTCCATTTTACGATTATTGGTTTATTTTGATGTAAATTGTGGACTTTTAGGACTTTTGCTTAAATTTGGTTTTTATATATTGTTATGGATTTATAACTGCTAAACGTAGGAAGACTCGTTTTTCAAAAACTAAAGTTTATTTCTTAATATCACGATTACTTGAACTGTTTATTAAGCTTCCGCAATGAACTTTGTTTTCAAAATCCTAATTAATTAATAAGAGATAAGAAAAGTAGTTAATCGGAAATGGATTTATCGTAGAAACTTAGTTTCAAACACCCTATCATGTGACATCGCCAAATTTGGCCATATCGTCTGGATCGGGTTTCGGGTGTTATAGCCTTTATATAGGCTAGCTAAATAAATCTAAATAAAACACTTAAGTATACTAGAACTCTAATTAACCTAAACAACAAGTGGTTTTAAACTAAACTTTCTTGTTGGCATAAAGCTACTAAATAACTTAAAACACTTAATAATTATCACAAATTTGGAATAAAAATAATAAAATAATAAAAGCTGATAAATAGAATATTAGACTCTTATATAAAAAAATAAGCCTCAAACTCGAACCAATATGATTTAAACTTGAATCAAAAGCCTCAAACTGTTCTAGAAATAACCAAACACTTTGAAAACTGTGAATAATTTCAATGCAAACAAGGGCACACGCCCGTGTGCGAGGGCGACATGCTTATTTGTCCTCTTAACATGGCCATGTTGAAAGCCCGTGTAGCTCACACGGCCTGAACATATCGCGACACACTCGTGTCCCTAGCCCGTTCAAATTTATTTCTTAATTCGAACATACAGGGGTTTTCACACAGCTTGACACACGCCCATGTCCATGGCCCGTGTCTCTCACACGGCCATGACACGCTAGTGTCTCAGCCCGTGTACCAAAACCTTGACATTCTGTTTCTGACGTCATCAACCATTTAGGGGCACATGGCCAAGGCATACGCCCGTGTGCTAGGCCGTATCTTCCACATGGTTGAGACACAGGGCTCTGTCTCTGCTGTGTGGTTGCTATTAGGCATTCTGTTTTGCCAAATTTAGGTGCAGGGGACATACAGCCTGAGTACATGCCCATGAGGCAAATCGTGTGTCACACACGGTCTAGACATACACCTGTGTGGAAAAAAATAAGGCTATTTACCAAGCCTTTTGTCACCCTTACTTACACCCACCTACAAAAACATCAAACAATACCAATACCACATAAACACATGACCATATTAGCCAATACCTAGGCATCCATACATCTTTTCCAAGCTATTTCCTATCACATATAACATATCCTACTTATCAACATAAACCATGTAACAAACACATCCATGATAATTTTCATCAAATGCATTTAATAATAATCAGTATTAACCAACATGGATAGCCTATACAAAATGAATATCACATCCATATGAGCCAACACTTGTGGCTAAACCAACATGACACTAAACAAAAAGACCAAGTCCCTATACATGCCACGCTCAAAACATTTAAACTAACTATACCAAAAACTTTAGGTGATAGTATGATCAATGCCTCTGACGTCCCTTGATTCCCAAACAAGCTTGACAGCACTATAAGAAAAATGGAAAAGAGAGGAAGGAAGCATAAAGCTTAGTAAGTTACAAGTAAATAATTAAAAACACTTTACCAAGTAACATCATACTCATAACATATCATACACTTGCACAAGATTCTTGAATGACTATAGACATAACTTACTCATTTTCATCCTTACTATTCATATACATAACCCGAGCTTATTCTTATGATTTTCGTATAGGTACCTGTTCCACTTGCAACATAATCATAACTTTTCTCAATCATGATATAACCTTTAAATTTCCCGTTGAACCAACTGAAAAAATGAATGGATACCCGATAACCCTCATACAAAAGGGTAAGATGCCGATGCCATGTCTTAGACATGGTCTTACACTAGCTCTCATATATTGGTGCTGATGCCATGTTCCAAACATGGTCTTACACTAGCCCACATGTTGAGGCTGATGCCATGTCCCAGACATGGTCTTACACTAGCTCTCTTATAAATGCCAATGCCATGTTCCAAACATGGTCTTACACTGGCTCACATATCGAGGCCAATGCCGTGTCCCAGACATGGTCTTACACTAGCTCTCATAATCCTAGTATCATGGCATGGATATCTGATTTATTCCTACGGTTCAACCGGGAGTTTTACCACATCAAATATCGTCATGCATATTCGTAACAAAATAAAAAATTTCATGCAATATCAAGTATTTAATGCATAATAATAATAGAATTGTGATATTTACATGCAACTTACCTCAGTACACAAAATATGGGCGACTAGTTGAATTAGTCTACTAGTTTGGTCTTCTCCCGGTCTAGGTTCGGATTCCATATTTCTTGATCTATAATGATAAAATTCACTAATTTTATCATCACATTAATCAAGACATTTCATAATTCTTACTTTGGAAAACTACCCATTTTGCCCTTAGACTTTCACAAAATTATGATTTTGCCCTTAGGCTCGTAAAATGATTTTCATTGAATTTACACATTAACCAAGCCTAACCGAAACTACTTTAAGCCTATAGCATCTCACAATTTCAATTATTTCACACATTTACTATTCATTTTATAACTTTTACAAAAATGGTCCCTTTTTGGTGTTTTCATGAAAATCCCTTTCACTAAAGTTATTTATTTAACAGCCATGATTCACTTTCTTCTATTAACATTCAGCAACCAACATGAGTAATCTCATGCAAAAACCCTAAACTCTCTACTATTTTGCAAAATAGTCCCCCCATTAGTTAGCTTAAGCTACAAGGGCCCCGAAAATACAAAAATCATTAAGAAAGACCATCAAAATCACTTACTTGCAAGAGTATAAAGTTGCTGAAAATTCTAAGCTCCCATGGCCTTCTTTCTTAGATAAAATTGGTGGGGAAGAAAGAGAGAATGAAAAAAGATGAAAGCTTCTCCTTATTTTATTATATTTCTAGTCAAATTAGTAACCAAATTTCACCTAACTTTGACCTTACAAATTCTTTGTCTCCATGTGCAGCCACTAACAAATTTGTCGTCTATTTACTCAATAAGAACTTCTAATTTAATGTTCCATAGCTATTTGACACTTTTAGCTAGCAAAACAAAATTTTCGCACTTTATGCGATTTAGTCCTTTTTCAAAATTAAGCATGCAATCACTGAAATTAATTCACCAAAAATTTCAAGCACTCATATAACCATGCTATAATACATAAAATAATATTAAAATAATTTCTCTGACCTCAAATTTGTGGTTCCAAAATTGGGCTATTACAATTCTCCCCCTTTAGGGATTTTCATCCCTGAAAATCTTACCAGTGAAAAGGTTTGGGTATTAATCTTTCATAGTCTCCTTGGGCTCCTATGTGGGCTCTTCAACCCATGTCTATGCCATAGTACTTTTACAAGTGCTATACTCTTATTCCTCAGTTGATTAACCTCCCAAGCTAAAATCTTAACTAATTCTTCACCATAAGTCATGTTTGATCGAATCTCAACCTCCGTAGGTGAAAGAACGTGCAAAGGGTCTGAATGGTATTGGCCCAACATTGACACATGGAATACATTGTGAATCTTTTCTAATTCAGATGGCAAGGCTAGTCGATAAGCTACTGGTCCAATTCTCTCAGTCACCTTATAAGGTCCAGTAAAACGTGGACTTAATTTTCCTTTCTTACCGAACCTAAGGACTTTCTTCCAAGGGATACTTTCCAAAAAACCTTATCACCGACTTGAAACTCAATTTCTTTTCGTTTCAAATCTACATAGGATTTCCATCTATCTGAAGCGACCTTCAAACGTCACGAATTCCCTTTACTTTCTCTTTAGTCTCTTTGACTAAGTCAGCCCCGTGAATCTGATTTTCTCTGAGTTCGGTCTAATACAAAGGTGTTCGGCACTTACGCCCATATAAAGCCTCATAAGGCGCCATTGCCAAACTCGACTGATAGCTATTGTTGTAGGAGAACTCTACCAGCGGTAAATACTTTTCCCAACTGCCTTGGAATTCAAGGACACAATACCACAACATGTCTTCAAGAATTTGAATTACTCTCTCCAATTGACTGTCGGTCTGCGGATAGAAAGCCGAGCTAAAATTTAACTTTGTCCCCAAAACTTCGTGTAACATTTTTCTAAAACCGTGAGGTAAACCTCTGATCTCTATCCAAAATTATTGACAAGGGCACTCCTTGAAGTCTCACAATTTCGAAAACATACAAATAGGCCAAATTTTCAAGTGGATAGTCTGGTACGCACCAATATAAAGTGAGATGACTTTGTTAGTCCATCAATCAGAACCCATACGACATCTTTCTTCCTTAGCAAGCAAGGCAACCCAGCCACGAAATCCATAGTAATACGGTCCCATTTCCATCAGGGGACCATCACATGATGAAGTAAACCCAAAGGTACTTGGTGTTCAGCTTTCACTTGCTGCCAAATTAGGCACTTAGAGACAAACTTTGAAACATCTGTCTTCATCCCCGACCACCAATACATTTTCTTCAAGTCATTGTACATTTGCATACTACTTGGATGGATAGACATACAATTGCTATGTGCCTCATGAAAAATTTTCTGAATAAGCTCATCATATTTGGTTACACAAATTCTGTCTTGAAACATTAAACAACCATCTGAACCAATCCAAAAATCTGATTCTATACCCGTCTCGCACTGAGTTATCTTAGCTTGCAATTCTTTATCACCTTTTTGGTCTTTGTAGATCTCTTGCAAAAACATTGGTCTCACTCTCAACTCAGCTAAAATCGAACCATCACCGGTTACTAACAACTGAGTGTTCATAGCCCTCAAAACAAAAAATGACTTCCTACTCAAAGCATCGGCGACCACTTTTGCCTTCCTCAGGTGATAGTCGATCACCAGTCCGTAGTCTTTTATGAGCTTTAGTCATATTTTTTGGTGAAGGTTTAGTTTCTTTTGAGTCATCAAATACTTTAGACTTTTATGGTCGGTGAATACTTGGCATCTTTTACCATACAAATGGTGTCTCCAAATCTTCAATGCGAACACTATGGCGGCTAACTCTAAGTCGTGAGTCGGATAATTTTTCTCATGCAGCTCCAGTTTTCTAGAGGCATACGTTATTACCTTGCCTTCTTGAATGAGCACGAATCCCAATCCATTCAAGGATGTGTCGCACGAATTCTTTTCCCGGTTCCGGTTGCACTAAAATTGGAGCTTCAGTCAAAAACACCTTTAGTTTCTTGAAACTCTGTTGTCATTTTTCTATCCATTCAAACTTAACATCTTTCTCTAGCAACCTTGTCATCGGAGTAGCAACTATGGAGAATCCTTTAACGAATCGTTTGTAGTAACCCACTAAGCCTAGAAAACTTCTAATCTCTGATACATTCCTCAGCGATTTCCACTCAACAATAGCAGAGATCTTACTCGAGTCAACTCTAATCCCATCACCCGTCTTTCATTTTCATAAAAAGTACCGAAGCACCCTACGGAGAATAGATCTGTCTCACAAAACCCTTATTCATTAATTCTTGTAGCTGAACCTTCAACTCTTTTAACTCCAGCGGTGCCATCCTATACGGGGCAACTGAAATAGGCGCCATACATGTAATAGTCCAATTTAGACCCTATTTGGAACAGTGGTTTTGGGACCACAAATCCAAGTTAGAAAAATATTTTAATATTATTCTTTATGTTTATATTACGTGAATTGATATGTGTGAAAATTTCATGTGAAAATTTTACTGTTTGCGTCCTCGATTTAAGAAAAAGACGTAATCGCGTAAAGCACAAAAGTTAGCTATTAAATGTGTAAGTGTCGAATTGCTATTGTCCTTATAGTGTGGGGTCCTTAAAAGGAAATTAGGCCATTTAAGGGTAGTATGGATGGTTTTGGGCTTGTATTATATGTTTTACTAATTAAATCTATAAGGTTAAAATGGTAATTAATATATTAATAAGTATTAAATAAAATAAAACAAAGAATTAGTGGAATTCATCTTTTTTTTTGCCGAAACTTGAGAAGGAAGTGTTCATCCATGGAGTTTTAGGGTTTGGTATTTTTGAAGCATAATTCGGGTATGTGTTTTGCATGATTTTTAATGATTTTTACGTTTTTGAGATCGTTGCTTTGTGTTCTAGCTAGCCCATGCCTCAATTTTGGAAATTGATGATGATTTTGTGTTTTTCCATTGTTGAAGCTTGATGATTTTTGTGTTTGATGATGAAAAATAAATATATGTAGTTAGATTAATATGTTTAATTAAGTTATTTTTGATAAAAATATCTATATAGGACTAAATTGTAAATTTTGCAAATTGAGGGGTCTAAATGTGAAATAAATGAAACATATGGGCTTATATGGGCTAGGGGTAAATTCAGCCTAACATGGTGTAGTCAAATTTTGAATATTTTGTGTTTTGTGAAATAGGGACTAAATTGTGAAAAATGTGAAACGTTAGGGGCAAAAGTGTAATAAGCCCATTTATGTGTTTTTGGATGAATATGATTGAATATTTGATAAAATAAGTTTAATTTATATTAATTTAGATCAAGAAAAGAGAAAATCAGATTTGGAACAGGGGAAATCTAGAGTTGTTGAATAGTCGACCCGGTCTGTTTGTCTTTGTATGAGGTAAGTTCATAAGAAAATACATGTCGTTAAATTTGATTGTATATATTATATTTTTTCCAAAATGAACTAGTTCTTGTATGTATATGTTCAAGCCAAATTTTTTTAAGTATGGAGAAGTATTTATAAGCCTAAATCGATCGAGTTGCGTCATCTGAAAGTCCCGTATGAACCTTAGTAATAGTTATGATACATATGTGATGACATAGGATTCCGATATGTGATTTTGTGTAAGACCACATACATTGGCATCAATTTTTGATTTGCATGTAAGACCGTGTCTTGGACATCGACATCATATATGAGTTCGTGTAAGACCTTGTTTGGGACAGTGGCATCGATATGTGATTACATGTAAGACCACGTTTGGGACATTGGAACTGTACAAGCTTTTTGATTATCTGAGTATCCTTATTAATTCCAAATGGTCCAATTGGCAATATCAAGTTAAGATCGAATGTGAAATCGAGCTAAAAGGTCAGGTATGTACTAAGTTAAATGATTGACTAGTAAGGTAAGAATTTACTTTATATGAATATATGAAATGTGCATTATGAAAGTGAGAGTTAAATATGCTTATGTGTAATAGCCCAAAATTGGGTCTAGTTGGAATAGAGGTTTCAGGACCACAAAATCTGAGACATAAATAATTATTTTATGATTATTTTGAGGTCTATGATATGATTGCATGATTGTGTGAAAATTTCGTGAAGAAATTCTATGCATAAAGTGCTTAATTCGAAGTTAGGGACTAAATTGAATAAGTTGCAAAACTTGCATTCTAGAAGTTTCTAGTATGAAATTGATTTGAAATATTAATTAGGAGGTCGTAAATAGCAATTTGACCAATTTCTAAGTTATGGAAAAAAATTGGACATGGATGGAATTTTTGGAAAGTTTAGTAGTAAGGGTATTTTGGTCATTTAGAGGTAAAATGAATTAAATTACAAAATTAAAAGCCAATTTTGCTCATCTTCTTCACCATGGACGTGTATACCAAGGGAGACTCCATGGCTAGGGTTTTCAAGCTTCCCAAGCTCAATTGTAAGTCCGTTCTAACCCCGTTTTTCAAGTTCTTTACATTTTTAGAGTCCCGGTAACTTGATTTAGCTTATGCTAGCAATAATTCAACCTAGGGTTCATATTTGGAAAAATACCCATAGGTAAAATTTGTGTATTCTGGTGTTTTATGATACAATATGAGGTTTTAAATTATGTTAGACAACTTGTGCTACTCGGTTTTAAGTGAAAACGAGCAAAAGGGCTTAATTAGTAAAAATACCTAATAGTCATAAGTATATGTTAGAGTGAGAATTTGATGTTGCCATAGAAGGGAAAAGTGATCATCATGTCATAAAACATAAGAATAAGGGATGAAGTTTAATTACCGAGCCTAGGTGCAAAAGTGTAAATATGCAAAAGTTTAGGGGCAAAATTGTAATTTTTCCAAAGTTTGAGTTAAGGACTGTTTTGAATAGTACATTAACTAAATAAGTAAAATATGATGTTTTAGATCCCGGAAAACAAAATTTGAACCTAGAATGAGAGAAAAATCGAAAATTGGGAAAGTTGGTAAAATGGCCGTTTTAATAGCAAGGTAAGTTCATATGTATAATAAGCATTAATTTATGCATGTTTCAATGTAAAATTGATATATTTACTATGATCTCCGAGGTGTTGAAAGTATGTAAGTTGGTATGATAATAATACAACAATAATGCTGTAATTTATATTTGAAAGTTAAATTTAGTGAATTAATTGAATTATGTTAAATTAAATGATTATGGTGCCAAGTTTATGAATTGATTTAAAAATATGTCTATGGTACATGAAGTGCATTGAATTATCATACATAAATGTGATTTCTATGATTATGGATATTATGGGAAATTGTAAGTTCATATGATTTTTAATAAGACAATGTGTAATTTAATGTTATTGCGTTGATATTAAATGAGATATAAGTTTATATGTAAGTAATACATCACTATTACTTGTATTATGATATTTTATAAAAATATTGGAAATATTTTTGTGGATAATTACTTGATTGGTGAAATTGTTGGAAAAGAGAGAGAAACCCCGGTTGAACCTTCGGAAAGATTGGATGATACAGATGATATGTAGCTAGGTCACATGTATAGTGCTGAGTGCACATCATGTGTACAAGAGAGCTACAAGACATTATGATGTAGCTAGGTCGCATGGGTGATACTATGTGTACACCATGTAGACAAGAGAGCTACGGGATAATGTAGCTAGGCCGCATGCGTGGTTCCAAGTGAAGGACACCATGTAGACAAGAGAGCTACGAGATAAACTGGCTAGGTCACATGGGTGGTACTAAGTGTTCACCATGTGTACAAGAGAGACGAACTATATGATGGGTGGAGCTATGTGCTGAAACCACCAAGTATCGAGGATTGATCCGAAGTGTTCAACGGGAGACTCTCTATGTATTGCTTTGTGAGTTTTGTGATGAATAAGTGCAGGAACTTGGTTATGTGAATGATGTGTTCATTAAGTGACCAGGATGTGGTAAGGTTATAAACAAGTAAGTTATACATGAGGATGATTTTATGGTGACCTTGTGATCATGGGCCTATACTTGTGATGTATGAAATGTGGTGAAAATGATTTGTGATATGTATGTTAAAATGAGGTTAATACAAAGAAAGTGTGAAAGAGTGAATTAGCAATAAAACTGTTTTGGATAGTAGCAGTGACGTGATTTTGAAAAATCACCAAAAATAGTATAAATTGAATCAGAGACTGAATGAGATATCAAATTAAATCTTAATGAGTCTATTTTCATATAAAAGAAACATACAAAGCAAAGGAGTTCTATATTTTGAGATATTTATGTTTTTGTGAGACTGATTCAGAATGATTACGTGATCCCCTGTTCTGACTTTGGAAAATCACAAAAATTTAAACAAAAATAATTAGAGGTTAAAAATTATATTTTTGAAATCTATAATGAGTCTATTTTCAAGATAAATCAACAAGAACATTATCCGAGTTCTGTACTGTGAGATAATTATTTTTTAGTGAAGAGAGGTCAGAACTGTCAGAAAGTGAAACAGGGGAAAATTTAATGAATAAACTGTACTAATTGGCTAAACCAAAAATTATGAAAATTTTATGGTAGAAATATATATGAGTCTAGTTTCAGGGGAAATTTACGGATCTTAATTTGGAGTTCTGTATCTCGAATTATAAATAATTAAGTGACTATGACTCGTGTGGACAGTTTGATGTGAACATTTATTAGTAAATTGTGAAATCGTACTTACAAGAATGCTATATACATTAAGGATGTGGAATGGAGAGGAGGAGGAGGAAAATAAATATATGTGGAATACATGGAAACTATGGTATATGAAATATTGATATAATGAAATAAATGATATGTGTTTATAAGAAAACAAAAAGAGAATGTTATGTATCATGACATGTATATATATATGACTAGTCTCAATGTAATGCTTGTTGGGTATGGAATTGAATTGAAATGTTTCAGGCAAACATGTTATTCTGCGCATCTGAATCGTGGTATTTTATAAAGATATGATCTAGCTTTAAATATGAATGCTTGATGATTAAGCTGAAGATATTTGGTAAGATGATAATCTTGGTATAAATGTATAAGTGGTACTATAATAAACAAGGTAAAATGAGTATGAGAGACACATGTATGATGACATACAAATGCTATGTTTGTGGTTTAATTGAGGATGTTTAATCATTAAATGAATACCATGTTATATGCTTTTGATTTTGTATAAGTGTGTAAGAGATCAAGGTTGACCAAAGCTTGGAAAATAGCCTAGGTATATTCCACACAGGCAGAGACACGACCATGTGTCTCAGCCGTGTATGGAACACGACTTTGGGACACGGGCGTGTGGAGCCTTAAAGCATGAAATTTCCAAGATTTTCATAAGTTCTCGGTTTAGTCCCAAACCCTTTCTAAAGTATGTTTTGGGCTCCGTAGACTCAAATAAGGGACTATGTGTAAGAGAATGAACGCTTTGAAATATGAATAAAATTTTATGGCTCGTATTTTAGTTTAATGTTTGTATGTTTGTCTGGTAACGCCTCGTACCTTAGCCCGGCCTCAGATACGGGTAAGGGGTGTTACATTACGAATATATGTGTATTCGGCCAAGTGGAAAATAATGCTAAAGTATATGTATTGATATATGAAGTTATAAGCTTGATAACTGTATGTGTGGTTATGATTAGTATGATTCAGTTTAATCAAATTAAATTGTAAATGCCATTGAAATGATTTGTTTTCTTATGACTTACTAAGCTATTCAAGCCTACTCTGTGTGTGTATGTTCTTTGTTTTATAGATTTTTGAAGCTAGTTACGAGCTCAGGGATCGTCAAGGAAATCCATCACACTATCGATCGCTATTTCGGTACCTTTAAAGCTTGAATTTTGAACCTATGGCATTTATAGTCTAGTATTTGTTTTGATTGGATTTGAGTTTGTAATTATTAAAGCCATGTGAAAATGGTTAGAATGATGTCTAAGCTTAGGTGATTTCGGTTATGATATATATGGCTTGATATATTAGATGAGTAATATGTATGCTATATGCGTGTGATGTGTTTGGAATATGCTTAAGGTTTAAAGTAATGTTATGTACAGCTCATTATTATTCATTTGGTAAATTTGATATACATGGTTGATGAATATATTTAGGTAATGAATAGTTAATGACTTATTATTGAGATGTATAATTTGTAACATGAATTGGTTTGAACATTGCTTATAGAGTAATTATGTTTTCTGTTATGAAATGAAATATATAAGTGATGTTTTAAAGTTATTTATAATTTGACTATGGTGTTTAAATCTTGTCATCAAGTGTTTATTCATATGTTAACGTTGGATTTGTGGTATTGGACATATGTGAACTAAATTAGGCTATGAAAATTTGATTAAGAAATGTGGATTTTGTGTCAATTTGAAATGGAATGCTTAAATAGGTAATTTGGTTTAGAAATGATAATGTAAGTGTATATGTATATATGGCTAAGGCATTGAAACTATAATGATATGTATGAAATTTGGTTTATAGCATATTTAAATAAATATATTATGTATTGAATGTTATATAGAATGACCGAATATGAAATAATTTAGTTTGATTGTGTGAATGAAATTTTGGCATGAATTGAAGCATATAAAATTAGCATATGAATTATGTGTATTATTAGTTGTTATTTGTGCTTAAAATGGCTTAAAATAACAAGGTCTTATGCACATGGTTTTGTGATTAGGAAAGAAGTATGTTAGTTTAAATGCAACCAATGTCGCATAAGTGAGTGATACATAAGTTGTGTTATGGCTCATATTGTTTGAGTCTAAACGCGCACTATGTTTGCTAATAAACAACAATATATTCGGCCATAATGTATAATAACCAAGGTTGCATTTTTGTGTGGATGTTAATTGGTTTTAATATGTGAACATGCTTAGATTATGAAATGTATTTTGATATTCAGCTTATGAAAAATGGTTGCTATATGTCTGGTATATGTTGTGCAATGATTTATATATATACTTGAATTAATTTTAAATATGCCAATGATAGTAATATAATAGTTTTAAGTTTGAAATTGAATAAGATAAGTAATCTGATGAGTTTAAATTACAAAGCAAGAAATGTAGTAAATGTCTGTCTTGAACTGTGCTATGTCCGATAATGCGTCGTAACCCAAATTTGATGACAGATACGATTAGGGGTGTTACATTTGATCGGTATCAGAGTTATGGTTAGTCGGTTCTAGGACTAACATAGCACATGTGAGTCTAGCTATACATGCCATGTTGATAAACTGCGATAGTGTGATGGTTCTTGACAATTAAAATGTGTTTTCTTATAGTAAATGGATCTTGATCGAGCCGTAGCAAATGACGTGGAAAGTAATGCACCGGTTCCAGCTCAAGGCGCAGTGCAATCTGATTGTAGACCTATTACGAGTAGCCACGAGGGAGAGGTTAAGCAAGCATTCTTCCAGATGATGAACGAATGGTTCACACAGTATATCCAGACAAATCTGGTTATTCAACAACCCCCACCCCCGCCTAATCATCCTTAAATACCCATGGTACCTCAAGTATTTTATAGATGAGATTAAATAAGCCCCCAGTTGATAAAATCAGAAAACACGGGGCTGAAGAATTCAGAGCTGCTATTGATAACGATGCTGAGCGAGCAGAATTTTGGCTCGATAATACTATTCGTGTGTTTGATGAGCTATCTTGTACCCCTGACGAGTGCATAATATGTGTTGTATCCTTACTTTGAGATTCTATGTATTACTGGTGGAATACATTAATACCAGTAGTTCTAAAAGAACGAGTAACCTGGGAGTTCATTCAGACTGAATTTCGTAAGAAATACATCAGTCAGAGATTCATTGATCAAAAACATAAAGAATTCATCGAGTTGAAACAGGGTCGTATGACCGTAACAGAATATGAACGAGAATTTGTAAGACTCAGCAGATATGCCTGGGAATGTGTTTCGATTGAAGCTCTAATGTGTAAAAGATTTGAAGACAGGTTGAATGAAGATATTAAGCTATTAGTTGGGACACTTGAAATAAAAGAGTTTATTGTACTAGTCGAGCGAGGATGCAAAGTCGAAGAGCTTGGGAAAGAGAAAAGAAAAGCTGACTTCGAAGCTAGAGATTCACGAAAGGCTACTGCGGGCTATTCTAGACATGATCGAGATAAACCACCTGTGAGTTCGAGAGCTACCTCAATAGCTAGTGTTTGTAACATCTGACCGAACCAACTTGAGTGCAAAAATTATGGTAAACAACATCCCGGTAGATGTAGATTGAATGATCGAGCTTGTTTTAAATGTGGTTCGATGGATCACTTCATTCGTGAATGCCCTGAGTTGGTTGAGAAAGACATGAAGCAGAATACAAGGCCGAGTAACATGGAAACTCGAGGTAGACCACCCAAAAATACAGGTAATGTGAGTAGCAGTCAGAGGGGAACTAAAGACACGATTATTATATCTGAGGCTCACGCACCTGCCAGAGCTTATGTTATCTGCACTCGTGAAGAAGCTTCATCTCCAAATGTTATTATCAGTACTTTCACTCTCTATGATACTAGTATTGTTACATTGATTGATCTTGGATCAACTCATTCTTATGTATGTGAAACTTTAGTATCTAGTAAGACTTTGCCTGTAGAGTCTATTGAGTTTGTGATTAGAGTATCGAACCCCTTAGGCCGGTGTGTTTTGGTTGATAAAGTATGCAAAAATTGTTCGTTGATGATTCAAGATTCATGTTTTTTGGCAGATTTGATGTTGTTGCCATTCGATTTGTTTGATATAATTCTGGGTATGGATTGGCTAACGTTACATGATGTTATTGTGAACTGCAAACGAAAAAATATTGATTTTCGATGTTAGAATGATGAAATAATTTGGATTGAGTCTAATGATCTGAATGGTTTACCGACAGTGATTTCTTTGATGTTAGATAAAAAATATGTGTGAAAGGGTCATGAAGCTTATTTTGCCTATGTACTCGATTCTAAAGTGACTGAAAAGAAGATTGAATCGGTACCAGTAGTGTATGAATATTCGGATGTGTTTCCTGAAGAATTCCCGAGTTTGCCACCAATCCAAGAAGTGGAATTTGGTATTGAGTTAGTGCTGGGGACAACTCCGATTTCAATAGCTCCGTACAAAAAGGCACCAACCAAATTAAAAGAATTGAAAGCTCAGTTGCAAGAATTGACAGATAGAGGTTTCGAGCAACTGAGTTTTTCTCCCTAGGGTGCACCGATTTTGTTTGTGAAAAAGAAAGACGGAACTATGAGAATGTGCATCGATTAACGACAGCTCAATAAGGTGACTATAAAGAATAAATATCCTTTGCCATGGATTGACGACTTGTTCGATTAGTTGGAATAGGCTATAGTGTTTTCAAAGATAGATTTGAGATCGAGTTACTATCAGCTGTGAGTTAAAGACTCTGATATGTTGAAAACTAATTTCCAAACGAGGTATGAACACTATGAGTTTCTGGTTATGCCTTTCGGACTTACTAATGTACTTTCTATTTTTATGGATTTAATGAATCGGATCTTTAGACTGTATTTGGATCGATTTGTAGTTGTGTTCATAGATGACATATTGATCTATTCCCGTGATGAATTTGAGCATGTCGAACACTTGAAAATTGTGCTACAGGCTTTACGTGATAAATAGTTGTATGCGAAGTTTAATAAATGTGAGTTCTAGTTGCGTGAAGTTGGGTTTTTTGGACATGTTGTATTAGCATCGGGTATTTGGGTTGATCCGAGCAAGATTCCAGCCATATTAGATTGGAAGCCTCCAAGAAATGTTTTTGAATTCTGAAGTTTTCTGGGACTTGCTGGATATAACAAACGATTTGTAAAAGGTTTCTCAATGGTTGCAACCTTGATGACGTGACTACTTCAGAAAGATGTTAAGTTCAAGAGGTCAGAAAAGTGCAAGAAAAGTTTTGATTAGTTGAAAGCTTTATTAACTGAAGCTCCAGTGCTAGTTCAGCCAGAATCGGGTAAAGAATCTGTAATCTTTAGTTATTCTTCTTTGAATGGTTTGGGCTGTGTTTTGATGCAGGAAGGCAAAGTTATAGGTTATGCCTCGAGACAGTTAAAGTCGCACGAAAAGAACTATTCGATGCACGATTTGGGATTAGCAGCTATTGTGTTTATATTGAAAATGTGGCGCCACTATTTTTTCGGTGAGAAATGTGATGTCTATTCTTATCACAAAAGCTTAAAATATTTAGTGACTCAGAAAGATCTAAATTTGAGATAGTGACTTTGGTTAGAATTGCTAAAAGATTACGAGCTTGTGATTGACTACCATCCGGGAAAGGCTAATGTTGTTGTTGATGCTTTAGGTAAAAAATCTTTGTTCGCTCTGCGTGCGATGAATATGCATATGGATTTATCTGATGATGGTTCGGTTGTAGCTGAGTTAAAAGCAAGATCGTTCGTTATGTAGTAGATTTACGAAGCTCAGAAAGTCGATAATGATTTGTTAGCAGAACAGGCCCAATATGATTTGAATATTGAATCAGAGTTTTGAGTTGATGCCGAGGGTTGTTTCAGGTTAAGAAATCGAATATGTGTTCTGAGAAATTCAGAATTAATTCAGATGATTTTGAATGAAGCTCATAGCAGTCAATTATCTATTCATCCGAGTAGTACAAAAGTGTATGTTGATTTGAAATAGCTTTACTGGTGGCATGGTATGAAACGAGACATCTCTGACTTTGTTTCGAAATGTTTAATCTGTCAACAAGTCAAAGCCAATCATCAAGTACTGTTTGGGTTACTTCAACCGATTATGATACCCGAGTGGAAATGGGACAGAGTCACGATGGATTTTGTATCAGGTTTACCTTAGTCACCGAGTAAGAAAGATACGATCTGGGTTATTGTGGATAGATTGACTAAATCGGTTCATTTCATTCTGATTCGCACAGATTACTCGCTTGATAAGCTTGCTGAGTTGTACATTTCTCGGATTGTGAGATTGCATGGAGTACCTATCTCTATTGTTTCGAATAGAAATCCGAGGTTCAAATCATGATTTTGAAGAAACTGCAAGATGCATTAGGTACGAAGCTACACTTCAGTACTACTTTCCACCCACAAACAGATGGTCAATCCAAGTGGATTATTCAGACACTCGAGGATATGTTGAGATGTTGTATTCTCGAGTTCGAAGGTATGTGGGAACAATACTTGCCACCAATTGAATTTACGTATAATAATAGCTTTCAATCGAGTATCAAAATGGCTCCTTATGAGGCTTTGTACAGTCTCAAATTTCGAACACCTTTATATTGGACTGAACTTAGTGAGAAAAAGATACGCGGGGTCGATTAGATCAAAGTGACTGAACAGAAAGTAAAAGTGATTCGTGATAGTCTAAAAGAAACGCCAGATCGTCAGAAATCGTATGTAGACTTGAAACGAAAAGATATTGAGTTTTAGATCAGGGACAAAGTGTTTTTGAAAGTTTCACCATGGAAGAAAATAATTCGATTCGGTCATAAAGGTAAATTGAGTCCAAGATTTATTGGGCCGTATAAGATTATTGAGCGTATCAGGCCTGTTGCTTACAGACTGTTGTTGCCACCTGAGTTAGAAAAGATCCATAACGTGTTTCACATATCGATGCTTCGACGATATCAATCCAACCCATTGCACGTGATTTCCCCGTCTGAGATCGAGATTCGAACGATATGACTTACGAGGTTGAACCAATTTGAATTTTAGATCGCGAGGTTAAAGAATAAAAAAATAAAAAAATCTCTTTAGTGAAAGTCCTATGGCACCGACACAGAGTTGAAGAAGCTACAAGGGAGCCCGAGGATGATATGAGAGAACGTTACCCAAGCCTATTTGCCGGTAAAATTTTCAGGGACAAAAATCCCTAAGGGGGGAGAGTTGTAATAGCCCGGTTTAGACCCTTTTCAGAACAATGGTTTCGAGACCAAAAATCCAAGTAAAAAAATATTTTAATATTATTTTTGATGTTTATAGTATGTGAATTGATATGTGTGAAATTTTCGTGTGAAAATTTTATTGTTTGTGTGCTTGATTTTAGAAAAAGGATCTAATCGCGTAAAATGCAAAAGTTAGCTATTAAATATGTAAGTGCCGAATTGCTATTGTTTTTATAAGATGGGGTCATTAAAAGGAAATTCGGCCATTTAAGGGTAGCATGGATGGTTTTGGGCTTGTATTATATGGTTTACTAATTAAATTTATAAGGTTAAAATGGTAATTAATATATTAATATGTATTAAATAAAATAAAACAAAGAATTAGTGGCATTCATCTTTGTTTTTGCCGAAACTTGAGAAGGAAGTGTTCATCCATGGAGTTTTAGGGTTCGGCATTCTTGAAGCATAATTCGGGTATGTGTTTGGCTCGATTTATAACGTTATTTACATTTTTGAGATTGTTGCTTTGTGTTCTAACTAGCCCATGCCCCAATTTTGGAAATTGATGATGATTTTGTGTTTTTCCATTGTTGAAGCTTGATGATTTTTGTGTTTGATGATGAAAAATAAATATATGTAGTTAGATTAAAATGTTTAATTAAGTGATTTTTTTATAAAAATTTCTATATAGGACTAAATTGTAAATTTTACAAACTGAGGGGTTAAAATGTGAAATAAATGAAACATATGGGCTTATGGGCTGGGGGTAAATTTGGCCTAACATGGGTGTAGTCAAATTTTGAATATTTTGTGTTTTGTGAAATAGGGACTAAATTGTGACATCAGGGGAAAAAGTGTAGTTAGCCCATTTATGCTTTTTTGGATTAATTTGATTGAATATTTGATTAAAAAAATTTAATTTATATTAATTTAGATCAAGAAAAGAGAAAATCGGATTTGGATCGGGGGAAATCTAAAGTTGTTGAATAGTCAACTGGGTCTGTTAACCAGAACTCACACTTACTGAACTTAGCATATAACTGCTTATCCCGCAAAATTTGCAGCACTAGCCTCAGATGCTCAGCATGTTCGGTCTCGTCTCTTGAATAGACCAAAATGTCATCAATGAACACCACTACGAACCGATCCAAATACGGTCTGAAGATCCGATTCATCAAATCCATAAATACTGCAGGGGCATTAGTGAGCCCAAACGGCATCACTAAGAATTCGTAGTGACCATATCTCGTTCTGAAGGCAGTTTTGGGAATATCTGAATCTCGGATTCGCAACTGATAATAGCCCGATCTCAAATCTATTTTTGAGAACACTGAGGCTCCCTTCAGTTGGTCGAACAAATCATCGATGCGCGGCAACGGATATTTGTTCTTTATCGTCACTTTATTCAGCTGACGATAGTCAATGCACAACCTCATGGTTCCGTCCTTCTTTTTCACGAACAATACTGGTGCACCCCAAGGTGAGAAACTTGGTCGAGCGAAACCTCTATCCGTCAGTTCTTGCAACTGAGCTTTCAACTCCTTTAACTCGGTTGGTGCCATACGATACGGAGCTATCGAAATCGGCGTAGTCCCAGGTACAAGCTCAATACCAAACTCTACCTCCCGAACAGGTGGTAAACCCGGTAATTCTTTCGGAAAAACATCCGGGTATTCACAAACCACCGGCACAGATTCGGGTTTCTTTTCTAATTCTTTGTCACCAAGTACATACGCAAGGTATGCTTCGCACCCTTTTCTTACATATTTCTGTGCCATCATTGCTGATATTACAGCTGGCATCCCCTCCAAGTCCGCAGACTCAATTCGGACTACTTCGTTATTTGTGCACCTCAAATCAATAGTCTTGCTCTTGCAATTCACAATCGCATCATGCGCGGTCAACCAATCCAAACCAAGGATAACATCAAATTCATCAAATGGCAAAAGCATCAAGTTCGCCGGGAAACAGGAACCTCGAATTTCCAGGGGACATTTCTTACACACTTTGTCGACAAGCACGTGACGACCCAAGGGATTTGACACCCGAATTACGAACTCAGTAGACTCAATAGGTAAAGTCTTACTGGATGCTAAGGTTTCACATATGTAAGAATGAGTAGAACCGGGGTCAATCAAAGCAATTACATTAGTATCAAAGAGGGTGAATGTACCGGTAATAACATCAGGCGAAGAAGCATCCTCGCGGGCACGTATAGCATAAGCTCTAGCAGGCGCACGGGCTTCGGATCTGGTTATATCATCTCTAGATCCTCTCTGACCACCACCAGCATTGCCCATATTTCCAGATGGTCTACCTCGAGCAGTGGTAGCACCCGGTCTCCCACTCTGATTTGCATTCTGTCCCGACAACCTCGGGCAATCCTTAATGAAGTGGTCCACTGATCCGCATTTTTAACAGGAGCGGTCAGGAAATCTACAACTCCCCGAATGCCATTTACCGCAATATCGGCATTTCGTCCTGTCTCGACGTTCATTCCCAACACTGGCGACCGAAGTGCCTCGTGTACCCACAGGGGGTCGATCACGATCTCGTCTAAAAAGGCCCGAAGTGCCTCTAAACTGGCCCGCATCATCTCGAAATCTCTTCGATGTCTGTTGAAGAGACCTCCCCGAGGATCTTTTACGAAACTCTCCAGTTCCCTCATCAACTCTTTGCTTTTCTTTTCTAAGCTCTTCGGCTTTACAAGCTCGTTCAACAAGTACCACGAACTCTTGTATTTCAAGAACGCCAACGAACATTTTTATATCTTCATTCAGCCCATCCTCGAAGCGTCTACACATAATAGTTTCGGACGAAACACATTCCCGAGCGTATTTGCTAAGTCTAACAAATTTTCGCTCGTAATCAGTAACCGACATGGAGCCTTGCTTAAGCTCAAGAAATTCCTTCCGTTTTTGATCAACAAATCTCTGACTGATATACTTTTTCCGAAACTCAGTTTGGAAAAACTCCCAAGTTACTTGCTCTCGGGGCACAATAGAAGTCAGAGTACTCCACCAATAGTAGGCAGAATCACGTAGCAAGGAGATAGCACACTTTAGGCATTCTTCGGGTGTACAAGATAGCTCATCGAGTACCCGGATAGTGTTGTCCAGCCAAAATTCAGCTTGCTCGGCATCATCGCTATCCATAGCCTTAAATTCAGTAGCCCCATGTTTTCGGATTCTGTCAACTGGGGGCTTATTTGACCTTATTTGGTCCGTTACCGGTGGTATTGTAGGTGCGGGGGTAGTATTTGTCGGGAATGGAGGTTGTGGAACAGCCATATTAGTTCGAATGTATTGGTTAAACCAATCATTCATCACGCTATAGAATGCTTGTCTAGCTTCATCATTCGGATTACTAGCATTAGGTTGAGAGTCTGCCGGCACTGTCCCTTGTGCGGGAGCAGGCGCTACACTCTCAAGATCATCAGCTACCTCTCGGTCACGATCGGGATCCATTACTATAAATAAACACATTTACAATTGTCAGAAATCACCACACTATCAAGTAATCACATAAAATGGCATGTATAGCTAGACCCAAAACATTACGGTAGTCCTAGAATCGACTAAACCGTAGCTCTGATACCAATAAAATGTAACACCCCGAACCCGAGACCGACACCGGAGTCGGACACGAGATGTTAACAAACTTTGAAAATTTTTCCAGACACTGCCCAGTCTGAGTACTAGTCGCTTCAAAAATCATATCTTGAGTTTCACAACTCGAAAATCAGTTTTGTGATTTTTCCCTGAAACTAGACTCATTTCCCCAGCTATGTATTTTTTTCTAGAATTTTTGGTCGGGCCAATTAGTACAGTTTATTAGTCAAAGTCTCCCATGTTACAGGGGTCGACTACACTGACCTTTTCCCATTACGACTGGGATATCTCTCTGCACAGAGCTTCAATACTGATGCCGTTTGTTTCTATGGAAACTAGACTCAGAGAGGAATCCATACATATATGGTATGAGCCCTAATTATCTCTGGTCAATTTATAGTGAATTTCCAAAGTCGGAACAGGGAATCCAGAAACTGTTCTGGCCCAGTTCCACAAGAACCCGAATATCTCTTACTGTACTGTTCCTATGATTGTTTCGTTACTTCCATATGAAAGTAGATTCATCAAGGTTCGATTACATAATTTATTCACTATTTAATTCCACTCCTACGAATTCTTGTGATTTTTCCAATCCACACCACTGCTGCTATCAGCTTCTGTTTTCAAAGTGAACCTTACCTAATTTGGGGTTTCATGGACCAACTAGGGCCTTGTCATACATAAGCCCACATATGATCATACTTAGCCATTCTAGTGGCTGATCATTTGCTCAACACTTCCATTCCAACTATAGTTACATCATGAAACCATCTATACATTCATAAATACGAATGGTCTAATGCCATACTCCACTTCTACAAGCCATTTTCGCATGGCTGTACACTTATACATTTCATAAAGTACTCGAAAGACAACAATGGGTAGTCCTATACATGCCATAACAAAATTCAACCAAAATAGTACCCAAAAGAGCCTTTGATAGTGTGGGCGACTTCGACTTCAAGATCCCGAGGCCGATAGCTGGAGAACCAAAAATCTATAAAACAGAGGAGCAATGTAACGAGTAAGCAATTTATGCTTAGTAAGTTTGAGCAAGGAATTCCAGCATAAACAAAGAATATCACACATTTAGCTAAACGGAATATTTCATAATACGCAATTTATCGATATTAAATTTGCTTCACAACATTAACAACCCTTATGCACATACACAATAGACTAACTTAGCCGAAGGCCGATAGCTCGTTTATCAACTGAGCGAACATTTATTTGTAAGGGCTCGATTAAATTCAACACATACGTAACATATCCCCATATTGGGATGTTTTTCGAGTATTCGCTGGAATTTTACAGCAAGCTCATTCATTACCAAATCACGTACCTTCGGGATTTAACCGGATATAGCTCCTCGTTCAAATGCCTTCGGGACATAGCCCGGTTTTAGTAACTCACACAATGCCTTCGGGACGTAACCCGGATTTAACAACTCGCACGAATGCCTTCGGGACTTAACCCGGCTTTAATAACTCGCACGAATGCCTTCGGGACTTAACCCGGATTTAGTATCTCGCACAAAGGCCTCCGGATCTTAGTCCGGATATATTCGCTTAGCACAAAGCCTTCGGGACTTAGCCCGGACAGCATTCAATTAATCATGCACATCTAACAATAATTCATGGTACATTCATATTTCATTTTCGTTTACGAAATTCAAACACAAGGCACATATTGTCCTTGCACATTCGGCTCAATAGCCACACATAGAGCATGATTTAATCACATCGAAATTTAAGCTCTCTTACTCAAGAACTTACCTCGGGTGTTGTCGAACGATTCCGCTAGCTATTCAACCACTTTTTCCTTCCCTTTATCGGATTTATTTCCCCTTTGCTCTTGAGCTTAATCAAACAAATAAATTGATTTCATCATTTAGGCATCAAAAAGATGAACACAAGGCACTTAGCCCATATTTATACATTAGACATTAAAGTCTCAAACATGCAAAAATCATGCATCAACACAACATATTAGCTAAATTTCTTTCCCCTTGGCCGAATATGCATGTCTATTTTTGGGGTCGATTTCAACACTTAATACACACATATACACACTAGTAAAGCATCCTCCCCCTTTTCATCAATTTAACACATGCATTGCTCATTAACATGCAAAGTTACATTCGGCCTTAGCACACATCTTGCTAGCCGATTCTTCTCCATTTAGCAACCAATGCACATATGTGCTCACACAAAAATGCTAAAAAGGAGGTTCAAGAATCATCAAGCCATCATCACATGCATCATTAACAAGCTTCATATTTTGCATGCAATGGCATTAACACAACCTCCACCTAGGCCGAATCTTAACTCATCCTCTTGCCTCGTCACCACAACATCAAACATCAACCAAGAATGATGCATCCATGGTCAAGTGCCATTTCCATCACATAGCAAGATTTAGACCATGGGCTAGGTAGAACTCAAACTAACAACTAAAACATGCATGCATCTCATGGAACATCATCAAACATACCTTAGCCTAGCTACATGCATGGCCGAATCTCTTCACCTTTCTTCTTCTTTCCTCCTTAAAATTTTTGGCCAAGGATGAACCAAAGGATGAGAAATTTTTTTCTTTGTTTTTCTTTCTAATTTAGGCTAAATGAAGGTGAGAAAGGATGAACACAAATTTTTTCTCTTTTCTTCTCTTTAGCTCACGGCAATGGGGGGGCAACCACACATTTTTTTTCTTTTGTTTCCATTTCTTTATTACCCATACCCCTTATTTTATTCTTCCACTAACAAAACATGTTTCATGACATGTTTTGCCCATCATTCCTTGTCATGGCCGGCCACTACTCATTAGGGGGGAAATTTGACATGCAAGTCCCCCCCTTTGTCCACATGCACAAATAGGTCCTCACACATTGACCTATCACATTTTAGAATTTTCTCACATAAGTCCTATTAACTAAATTCACATGAAATCAACCAAATTGAAGCTTGAGATTTTCACACATTCATTATTACATATTCTAGACAATAAGTATCACATTCAAACATTTTAGTGACTCGGTTTAGCGGTCCCGAAACCACTTCCCGACTAGGGTCAACTTTGGGCTGTCACAACTCTCCCCCACTTAAGAAATTTTCGTCCCCGAAAATCTTACCGGTAAATAGGTTTGGGTATCGTTCTTTCATCGAGCTCTCGGTCTCCCAAGTTGCTTCCTCGATCCCGTGTTTGAGCCATAACACCTTTACTAGCAGAACTCTTTTGTTTCGCAACTCCTTCACTTCACGAGCTAGGATACGCATCGGTTCTTCTTCATAGCTCATGTCGACTTGAATTTCAACCTCTGATGGGCTGATTATATGCGATGGATCAGATCGATAGCGTCGAAGCATCGAAACATGAAAGACGTCATGAATCTTTTCAAGCTCCGGGGGCAAAATCAATCTATACGCAACCGGACCAACTCGTTCGGAGATTTCGTATGGCCCAATGAATCTTGGGCTCAACTTGCCCTTACGGCCGAACCTGAGTATCTTTTTCCAAGGTGAAACCTTAAGGAACACTTTGTCTCCCACCTGATACTCGATGTCTTTTCGTTTCAAATCTGCGTACGATTTTTGACGATCCGTGGCTACCTTCAGACTTTCACGGATTACCTTTACTTTCTGTTCAGCATCTCTAATCAAATCAACTCCGAAAATTTTGCTTTCACCGAGCTCGGTCCAAAACAATGGTGTACGGCATTTACGACCGTACAAAGCCTCGTAAGGTGCCATCTTAATACTTGATTGAAAACTATTGTTGTAAGCGAATTCAATCAAAGGTAAATTCGAGGATGCAACATCTCAACATATCCTCAAGTATCTGAATTATCCTCTCGGATTGACCATCGGTTTGGGGGTGGAAAGCAGTGCTAAAATGCAGCTTGGTACCCAGAGCTTCTTGCAATTTCTTCCAAAATCGTGAGGTGAATCTCGGATCTCTATCCGACACGATAGAAACAGGTACCCCGTGTAATCTCACAATTTGATAAACGTACAATTCAGCTAGTTTATCCAATGAAAAATCCGTGCGTACGGGGATGAAATGAGCCGACTTAGTCAGTCTATCAACAATAACCCATATCGCATCCTTCTTACTTGCTGACAAAGGCAGTCCGGACACAAAGTCCATTGTGACTCGATCCCATTTCCACTCGGGTATCATGATCGGCTGGAGTAATCCTGAAGGCACTTGATGTTCCGCTTTCACTTGTTGACATATTAAACATCTCGAAACAAAGTCAGAGATGTCCCGTTTCATACCATGCCACCAAAATTGACGTTTCAAATCGTTGTACATTTTCGTACTCCCCGGGTGAATTGACATTCGGCTACAATGGGCTTCGTTCAGAATCATCGAAATGAGTTCCGAATTCCTTGGAACACACAAACGATATCTGAACCTCAAACAATCATCATCATCAATTTGAAACTCCGATTCCTCGTTCGGAAAACACTTAGCCCGTTTTGCAACCAATTCATCATCGACTTTCTGAGCTTCACGAATTTGGTGAGTCAATAATGGTTTAGCTTTTAATTTAGCTACTAACACACTGTCTGGTAGAACAGACAAATGCACGTTCATCGCTCGTAAAGCAAACAATGACTTCCGGCTTAAGGCGTCCGCAACCACGTTAGCCTTTCCCGGGTGGTAATCAATGACAAGCTCGTAATCTTTCAACAACTCAAGCCAACGTCTTTGTCGCAGATTCAAGTCTCGTTGAGTCATCAAATATTTGAGACTTTTGTGATCCGAAAATACATGGCACTTCTCACCAAACAGATAATGTCGCCATATTTTTAAAGCAAACACGATGGCAGCTAGTTCGAGATTATGGGTCGGATAATTCCTCTCGTGTGGCTTCAATTGTCTCGACGCATAGGCCACGACTCGACCTTCCTGCATCAATACGCAACCCAACCCAAGTAGGGATGCGTCACTATAAATGACAAACTCTTTACCTGATTCGGGTTGCACCAAAATTGGAGCTTCAGTCAAATGAGTTTTCAGTTGGTCGAAACTTTTCTGACATTTCTCCGTCCACTCGAACTTAACATCCTTTTGAAGTAGCTTCGTCATTGGTGTGGCTATCATCGAGAAACCTTTCACAAATCGTCGGTAATAACCGGTGAGCCCCAAAAAGCTCCGAACTTCAGTAACATTTCTCGGAGGTTTCCAGTCAAGTATGGCTGAAATTTTGTTCGGGTCAACTCGAATACCCGACGCGGATACCACATGACCCAAGAAGCTAACCTCTCTTAACCAGAACTCACACTTACTGAACTTAGCATATAACTGCTTATCCCGCAAAATTTGCAGCACTAGCCTCAGATGCTCAGCATGTTCGGTCTCGTCTCTTGAATAGACCAAAATGTCATCAATGAACACCACTACGAACCGATCCAAATACGGTCTGAAGATCCGATTCATCAAATCCATAAATACTGCAGGGGCATTAGTGAGCCCAAACGGCATCACTAAGAATTCGTAGTGACCATATCTCGTTCTGAAGGCAGTTTTGGGAATATCTGAATCTCGGATTCGCAACTGATAATAGCCCGATCTCAAATCTATTTTTAAGAACACTGAGGCTCCCTTCAGTTGGTCGAACAAATCATCGATGCGCGGCAACGGATATTTGTTCTTTATCGTCACTTTATTCAGCTGACGATAGTCAATGCACAACCTCATGGTTCCGTCCTTCTTTTCACGAACAATACTGGTGCACCCCAAGGTGAGAAACTTGGTCGAGCGAAACCTCTATCCGTCAGTTCTTGCAACTGAGCTTTCAACTCCTTTAACTCGGTTGGTGCCATACGATACGGAGCTATCGAAATCGGCGTAGTCCCAGGTACAAGCTCAATACCAAACTCTACCTCCCGAACAGGTGGTAAACCCGGTAATTCTTCGGAAAAACATCCGGGTATTCACAAACCACCGGCACAGATTCGGGTTTCTTTTCTAATTCTTTGTCACCAAGTACATACGCAAGGTATGCTTCGCACCCTTTTCTTACATATTTCTGTGCCATCATTGCTGATATTACAGCTGGCATCCCCTCCAAGTCCGCAGACTCAATTCGGACTACTTCGTTATTTGCGCACCTCAAATCAATAGTCTTGCTCTTGCAATTCACAATCGCATCATGCGCGGTCAACCAATCCAAACCAAGGATAACATCAAATTCATCAAATGGCAAAAGCATCAAGTTCGCCGGGAAACAGGAACCTCGAATTTCCAGGGGACATTTCTTACACACTTTGTCGACAAGCACGTGACGACCCAAGGGATTTGACACCCGAATTACGAACTCAGTAGACTCAATAGGTAAAGTCTTACTGGATGCTAAGGTTTCACATATGTAAGAATGAGTAGAACCGGGGTCAATCAAAGCAATTACATTAGTATCAAAGAGGGTGAATGTACCGGTAATAACATCAGGCGAAGAAGCATCCTCGCGGGCACGTATAGCATAAGCTCTAGCAGGCGCACGGGCTTCGGATCTGGTTATATCATCTCTAGATCCTCTCTGACCACCACCAGCATTGCCCATATTTCCAAATGGTCTACCTCGAGCAGTGGTAGCACCCGGTCTCCCACTCTGATTTGCATTCTGTCCCGACAACCTCGGGCAATCCTTAATGAAGTGGTCCACTGATCCGCATTTGTAACAGGAGCGGTCAGGAAATCTACAACTCCCCGAATGCCATTTACCGCAATATCGGCATTTCGTCCTGTCTCGACGTTCATTCCCAACACTGGCGACCGAAGTGCCTCGTGTACCCACAGGGGGTCGATCACGATCTCGTCTAAAAAGGCCCGAAGTGCCTCTAAACTGGCCCGCATCATCTCGAAATCTCTTCGATGTCTGTTGAAGAGACCTCCCCGAGGATCTTTTACGAAACTCTCCAGTTCCCTCATCAACTCTTTGCTTTTCTTTCTAAGCTCTTCGGCTTTACAAGCTCGTTCAACAAGTACCACGAACTCTTGTATTTCAAGAACGCCAACGAACATTTTATATCTTCATTCAGCCCATCCTCGAAGCGTCTACACATAATAGTTTCGGACGAAACACATTCCCGAGCGTATTTGCTAAGTCTAACAAATTTTCGCTCGTAATCAGTAACCGACATGGAGCCTTGCTTAAGCTCAAGAAATTCCTTCCGTTTTTGATCAACAAATCTCTGACTGATATACTTTTTCCGAAACTCAGTTTGGAAAAACTCCCAAGTTACTTGCTCTCGGGGCACAATAGAAGTCAGAGTACTCCACCAATAGTAGGCAGAATCACGTAGCAAGGAGATAGCACACTTTAGGCATTCTTCGGGTGTACAAGATAGCTCATCGAGTACCCGGATAGTGTTGTCCAGCCAAAATTCAGCTTGCTCGGCATCATCGCTATCCATAGCCTTAAATTCAGTAGCCCCATGTTTTCGGATTCTGTCAACTGGGGGCTTATTTGACCTTATTTGGTCCGTTACCGGTGGTATTGTAGGTGCGGGGGTAGTATTTGTCGGGAATGGAGGTTGTGGAACAGCCATATTAGTTCGAATGTATTGGTTAAACCAATCATTCATCACGCTATAGAATGCTTGTCTAGCTTCATCATTCGGATTACTAGCATTAGGTTGAGAGTCTGCCGGCACTGTCCCTTGTGCGGGAGCAGGCGCTACACTCTCAAGATCATCAGCTACCTCTCGGTCACGATCGGGATCCATTACTATAAATAAACACATTTACAATTGTCAGAAATCACCACACTATCAAGTAATCACATAAAATGGCATGTATAGCTAGACCCAAAACATTACGGTAGTCCTAGAATCGACTAAACCGTAGCTCTGATACCAATAAAATGTAACACCCCGAACCCGAGACCGACACCGGAGTCGGACACGAGATGTTAACAAACTTTGAAAATTTTTCCAGACACTGCCCAGTCTGAGTACTAGTCGCTTCAAAAATCATATCTTGAGTTTCACAACTCGAAAATCAGTTTTGTGATTTTCCCTGAAACTAGACTCATTCCCCACTATGTATTTTTTCTAGAATTTTTGGTCGGGCCAATTAGTAAATTTATTAGTCAAATCTCCCATGTTACAGGGGTCGACTACACTGACCTTTTCCCATTACGACTGGGATATCTCTCTGCACAGAGCTTCAATACTGATGCCGTTTGTTTCTATGGAAACTAGACTCAGAGAGGAATCCATACATATATGGTATGACCCCTAATTATCTCTGGTCAATTTATAGTGAATTTCCAAAGTCGGAACAGGGAATCCAGAAACTGTTCTGGCCTGTTCCACAAGAACCCGAATATCTCTTACTGTACTGTTCCTATGATTGTTTCGTTACTTCCATATGAAAGTAGATTCATCAAGGTTCGATTACATAATTTATTCACTATTTAATTCCACTCCTACGAATTCTTGTGATTTTTCCAATCCACACCACTGCTGCTATCAGCTTCTGTTTTCAAAGTGAACCTTACCTAATTTGGGGTTTCATGGACCAACTAGGGCCTTGTCATACATAAGCCCACATATGATCATACTTAGCCATTCTAGTGGCTGATCATTTGCTCAACACTTCCATTCCAACTATAGTTACATCATGAAACCATCTATACATTCATAAATACGAATGGTCTAATGCCATACTCCACTTCTACAAGCCATTTCGCATGGCTGTACACTTATACATTTCATAAAGTACTCGAAAGACAACAATGGGTAGTCCTATACATGCCATAACAAAATTCAACCAAAATAGTACCCAAAAGAGCCTTTGATAGTGTGGGCGACTTCGACTTCAAGATCCCGAGTCCGATAGCTGGAGAACCAAAAATCTATAAAACAGAGGAGCAATGTAACGAGTAAGCAATTTATGCTTAGTAAGTTTGAGCAAGGAATTCCAGCATAAACAAAGAATATCACACATTTAGCTAAACGGAATATTTCATAATACGCAATTTATCGATATTAAACTTGCTTCACAACATTAACAACCCTTATGCACATACACAATAGACTAACTTAGCCGAAGGCCGATAGCTCGTTATCAACTGAGGAACATTTATTTGTAAGGGCTCGATTAAATTCAACACATACGTAACATATCCCCATATTGGGATGTTTTTCGAGTATTCGCTGGAATTTTACAGCAAGCTCATTCATTACCAAATCACGTACCTTCGGGATTTAACCGGATATAGCTCCTCGTTCAAATGCCTTGGGACATAGCCCGGTTTTAGTAACTCACACAATGCCTTCGGGACGTAACCCGGATTTAACAACTCGCACGAATGCCTTCGGGACTTAACCCGGCTTTAATAACTCGCACGAATGCCTTCGGGACTTAACCCGGATTTAGTATCTCGCACAAAGGCCTTCGGATCTTAGTCCGGATATATTCGCTTAGCACAAAGCCTTCGGGACTTAGCCCGGACAGCATTCAATTAATCATGCACATCTAACAATAATTCATGGTACATTCATATTTCATTTTCGTTTACGAAATCAAACACAAGGCACATATTGTCCTTGCACATTCGGCTCAATAGCCACACATAGAGCATGATTTAATAACATCGAAATTTAAGCTCTCTTACTCAAGAACTTACCTCGGGTGTTGTCGAACGATTCCGCTAGCTATTCAACCACTTTTTCCTTCCCTTTATCGGTTTATTTCCCCTTTGCTCTTGAGCTTAATCAAACAAATAAATTGATTTCATCATTTAGGCATCAAAAGATGAACACAAGGCACTTAGCCCATATTTATACATTAGACATTAAAGTCTCATACATGCAAAAATCATGCATCAACACAACATATTAGCTAATTTCTTTCCCTTGGCCGAATATGCATGTCCATTTTTGGGGTCGATTTCAACACTTAATACACACATATACACACTAGTAAAGCATCCTCCCCCTTTTCATCAATTTAACACATGCATTGCTCATTAACATGCAAAGTTACATTCGGCCTTAGCACACATCTTGCTAGCCGATTCTTCTCCATTTAGCAACCAATGCACATATGTGCTCACACAAAAATGCTAAAAAGGAGGTTCAAGAATCATCAAGCCATCATCACATGCATCATTAACAAGCTTCATATTTTGCATGCAATGGCATTAACACAACTCCACCTAGGCCGAATCTTAACTCATCCTCATGCCTCATCACCACAACATCAAACATCAACCAAGAATGATGCATCCATGGTCAAGTGCCATTTCCATCACATAGCAAGATTTAGACCATGGGTAGGTAGAACTCAACTAACAACTAAAACATGCATGCATCTCATGGAACATCATCAAACATACCTTAGCCTAGCTACATGCATGGCCGAATCTCTTCACCTTCTTCTTCTTTCCTCCTTAAAATTTTTGGCCAAGGATGAACCAAAGGATGAGAAATTTTTCTTTGTTTTTCTTTCTATTTAGGCAAATGAAGTGAGAAAGGATGAACACAAATTTTTCCTCTTTCTTCTTTAGCTCACGGCAATGGGGGGGCAACCATACATTTTTTTCTTTTGTTTCCATTTCTTTATTACCCATACCCTTATTTTATTCTTCCACTAACAAAACATGTTTCATGACATGTTTTGCCCATCATTCCTTGTCATGGCCGGCCACTACTCATTAGGGGGGGAAATTTGACATGCAAGTCCCCCCTTTGTCCACATGCACAAATAGGTCCTCACACATTGACCTATCACATTTAGAATTTTCTCACATAAGTCCTATTAACTAAATTCACATGAAATCAACCAAATTGAAGCTTGAATTTCACACATTCATATTACATATTCTAGACAATAAGTATCACATTCAAACATTTTAGTGACTCGTTTAGCGGTCCCGAAACCACTTCCCGACTAGGGTCAACTTTGGGCTGTCACAGGTCTAGGACTAAATAGCGCGTGTGAGTCTAGCTATACATGCCATATT